>NW_027438019.1:0-47267 GCF_965140245.1 Athene noctua | reverse complement strand
CGCCGGAAAACGGCCGAAAACGTGTACGTTTGCACTTCCCCGCCACAGGGAAGCTGCTAGCCGGGAATTCTCTGCCTGGTTCTACCCGCTGCCCGGAACGCTACGCAGGGCAAAAGCGGTTCTCGTCCTCCGTGCTTGCTTTTTCTCAGAAAGAGCCGTGGTGTGCGTTTTCGCCGGAAAACGCGTTTTCGGCCGAAAACGTGTACGTTTGCACTTCCCCGCCACAGGGAAGCTGCTAGCCGGGAATTCTCTGCCTGGTTCTACCCGCTGCCCGGAACGCTACGCAGGGCAAAAGCGGTTCTCGTCCTCCGTGCTTGCTTTTTCTCAGAAAGAGCCGTTGGGCCGAAAACGTGTACGTTTGCACTTCCCCGCCACAGGGAAGCTGCTAGCCGGGAATTCTCTGCCTGGTTCTACCCGCTGCCCGGAACGCTACGCAGGGCAAAAGCGGTTCTCGTCCTCCGTGCTTGCTTTTTCTCAGAAAGAGCCGTGGTGTGCGTTTTCGCCCTTCCCCGCCACAGGGAAGCTGCTAGCCGGGAATTCTCTGCCTGGTTCTACCCGCTGCCCGGAACGCTACGCAGGGCAAAAGCGGTTCTCGTCCTCCGTGCTTGCTTTTTCTCAGAAAGAGCCGTGGTGTGCGTTTTCGCCGGAAAACGCGTTTTCGGCCGAAAACGTGTACGTTTGCACTTCCCCGCCACAGGGAAGCTGCTAGCCGGGAATTCTCTGCCTGGTTCTACCCGCTGCCCGGAACGCTACGCAGGGCAAAAGCGGTTCTCGTCCTCCGTGCTTGCTTTTTCTCAGAAAGAGCCGTGGTGTGCGTTTTCGCCGGAAAACGCGTTTTCGGCCGAAAACGTGTACGTTTGCACTTCCCCGCCACAGGGAAGCTGCTAGCCGGGAATTCTCTGCCTGGTTCTACCCGCTGCCCGGAACGCTACGCAGGGCAAAAGCGGTTCTCGTCCTCCGTGCTTGCTTTTTCTCAGAAAGAGCCGTGGTGTGCGTTTTCGCCGGAAAACGCGTTTTCGGCCGAAAACGTGTACGTTTGCACTTCCCCGCCACAGGGAAGCTGCTAGCCGGGAATTCTCTGCCTGGTTCTACCCGCTGCCCGGAACGCTACGCAGGGCAAAAGCGGTTCTCGTCCTCCGTGCTTGCTTTTTCTCAGAAAGAGCCGTGGTGTGCGTTTTCGCCGGAAAACGCGTTTTCGGCCGAAAACGTGTACGTTTGCACTTCCCCGCCACAGGGAAGCTGCTAGCCGGGAATTCTCTGCCTGGTTCTACCCGCTGCCCGGAACGCTACGCAGGGCAAAAGCGGTTCTCGTCCTCCGTGCTTGCTTTTTCTCAGAAAGAGCCGTGGTGTGCGTTTTCGCCGGAAAACGCGTTTTCGGCCGAAAACGTGTACGTTTGCACTTCCCCGCCACAGGGAAGCTGCTAGCCGGGAATTCTCTGCCTGGTTCTACCCGCTGCCCGGAACGCTACGCAGGGCAAAAGCGGTTCTCGTCCTCCGTGCTTGCTTTTTCTCAGAAAGAGCCGTGGTGTGCGTTTTCGCCGGAAAACGCGTTTTCGGCCGAAAACGTGTACGTTTGCACTTCCCCGCCACAGGGAAGCTGCTCTCTGCCTGGTTCTACCCGCTGCCCGGAACGCTACGCAGGGCAAAAGCGGTTCTCGTCCTCCGTGCTTGCTTTTTCTCAGAAAGAGCCGTGGTGTGCGTTTTCGCCGGAAAACGCGTTTTCGGCCGAAAACGTGTACGTTTGCACTTCCCCGCCACAGGGAAGCTGCTAGCCGGGAATTCTCTGCCTGGTTCTACCCGCTGCCCGGAACGCTACGCAGGGCAAAAGCGGTTCTCGTCCTCCGTGCTTGCTTTTTCTCAGAAAGAGCCGTGGTGTGCGTTTTCGCCGGAAAACGCGTTTTCGGCCGAAAACGTGTACGTTTGCACTTCCCCGCCACAGGGAAGCTGCTAGCCGGGAATTCTCTGCCTGGTTCTACCCGCTGCCCGGAACGCTACGCAGGGCAAAAGCGGTTCTCGTCCTCCGTGCTTGCTTTTTCTCAGAAAGAGCCGTGGTGTGCGTTTTCGCCGGAAAACGCGTTTTCGGCCGAAAACGTGTACGTTTGCACTTCCCCGCCACAGGGAAGCTGCTAGCCGGGAATTCTCTGCCTGGTTCTACCCGCTGCCCGGAACGCTACGCAGGGCAAAAGCGGTTCTCGTCCTCCGTGCTTGCTTTTTCTCAGAAAGAGCCGTGGTGTGCGTTTTCGCCGGAAAACGCGTTTTCGGCCGAAAACGTGTACGTTTGCACTTCCCCGCCACAGGGAAGCTGCTAGCCGGGAATTCTCTGCCTGGTTCTACCCGCTGCCCGGAACGCTACGCAGGGCAAAAGCGGTTCTCGTCCTCCGTGCTTGCTTTTTCTCAGAAAGAGCCGTGGTGTGCGTTTTCGCCGGAAAACGCGTTTTCGGCCGAAAACGTGTACGTTTGCACTTCCCCGCCACAGGGAAGCTGCTAGCCGGGAATTCTCTGCCTGGTTCTACCCGCTGCCCGGAACGCTACGCAGGGCAAAAGCGGTTCTCGTCCTCCGTGCTTGCTTTTTCTCAGAAAGAGCCGTGGTGTGCGTTTTCGCCGGAAAACGCGTTTTCGGCCGAAAACGTGTACGTTTGCACTTCCCCGCCACAGGGAAGCTGCTAGCCGGGAATTCTCTGCCTGGTTCTACCCGCTGCCCGGAACGCTACGCAGGGCAAAAGCGGTTCTCGTCCTCCGTGCTTGCTTTTTCTCAGAAAGAGCCGTGGTGTGCGTTTTCGCCGGAAAACGCGTTTTCGGCCGAAAACGTGTACGTTTGCACTTCCCCGCCACAGGGAAGCTGCTAGCCGGGAATTCTCTGCCTGGTTCTACCCGCTGCCCGGAACGCTACGCAGGGCAAAAGCGGTTCTCGTCCTCCGTGCTTGCTTTTTCTCAGAAAGAGCCGTGGTGTGCGTTTTCGCCGGAAAACGCGTTTTCGGCCGAAAACGTGTACGTTTGCACTTCCCCGCCACAGGGAAGCTGCTAGCCGGGAATTCTCTGCCTGGTTCTACCCGCTGCCCGGAACGCTACGCAGGGCAAAAGCGGTTCTCGTCCTCCGTGCTTGCTTTTTCTCAGAAAGAGCCGTGGTGTGCGTTTTCGCCGGAAAACGCGTTTTCGGCCGAAAACGTGTACGTTTGCACTTCCCCGCCACAGGGAAGCTGCTAGCCGGGAATTCTCTGCCTGGTTCTACCCGCTGCCCGGAACGCTACGCAGGGCAAAAGCGGTTCTCGTCCTCCGTGCTTGCTTTTTCTCAGAAAGAGCCGTGGTGTGCGTTTTCGCCGGAAAACGCGTTTTCGGCCGAAAACGTGTACGTTTGCACTTCCCCGCCACAGGGAAGCTGCTAGCCGGGAATTCTCTGCCTGGTTCTACCCGCTGCCCGGAACGCTACGCAGGGCAAAAGCGGTTCTCGTCCTCCGTGCTTGCTTTTTCTCAGAAAGAGCCGTGGTGTGCGTTTTCGCCGGAAAACGCGTTTTCGGCCGAAAACGTGTACGTTTGCACTTCCCCGCCACAGGGAAGCTGCTAGCCGGGAATTCTCTGCCTGGTTCTACCCGCTGCCCGGAACGCTACGCAGGGCAAAAGCGGTTCTCGTCCTCCGTGCTTGCTTTTTCTCAGAAAGAGCCGTGGTGTGCGTTTTCGCCGGAAAACGCGTTTTCGGCCGAAAACGTGTACGTTTGCACTTCCCCGCCACAGGGAAGCTGCTAGCCGGGAATTCTCTGCCTGGTTCTACCCGCTGCCCGGAACGCTACGCAGGGCAAAAGCGGTTCTCGTCCTCCGTGCTTGCTTTTTCTCAGAAAGAGCCGTGGTGTGCGTTTTCGCCGGAAAACGCGTTTTCGGCCGAAAACGTGTACGTTTGCACTTCCCCGCCACAGGGAAGCTGCTAGCCGGGAATTCTCTGCCTGGTTCTACCCGCTGCCCGGAACGCTACGCAGGGCAAAAGCGGTTCTCGTCCTCCGTGCTTGCTTTTTCTCAGAAAGAGCCGTGGTGTGCGTTTTCGCCGGAAAACGCGTTTTCGGCCGAAAACGTGTACGTTTGCACTTCCCCGCCACAGGGAAGCTGCTAGCCGGGAATTCTCTGCCTGGTTCTACCCGCTGCCCGGAACGCTACGCAGGGCAAAAGCGGTTCTCGTCCTCCGTGCTTGCTTTTTCTCAGAAAGAGCCGTGGTGTGCGTTTTCGCCGGAAAACGCGTTTTCGGCCGAAAACGTGTACGTTTGCACTTCCCCGCCACAGGGAAGCTGCTAGCCGGGAATTCTCTGCCTGGTTCTACCCGCTGCCCGGAACGCTACGCAGGGCAAAAGCGGTTCTCGTCCTCCGTGCTTGCTTTTTCTCAGAAAGAGCCGTGGTGTGCGTTTTCGCCGGAAAACGCGTTTTCGGCCGAAAACGTGTACGTTTGCACTTCCCCGCCACAGGGAAGCTGCTAGCCGGGAATTCTCTGCCTGGTTCTACCCGCTGCCCGGAACGCTACGCAGGGCAAAAGCGGTTCTCGTCCTCCGTGCTTGCTTTTTCTCAGAAAGAGCCGTGGTGTGCGTTTTCGCCGGAAAACGCGTTTTCGGCCGAAAACGTGTACGTTTGCACTTCCCCGCCACAGGGAAGCTGCTAGCCGGGAATTCTCTGCCTGGTTCTACCCGCTGCCCGGAACGCTACGCAGGGCAAAAGCGGTTCTCGTCCTCCGTGCTTGCTTTTTCTCAGAAAGAGCCGTGGTGTGCGTTTTCGCCGGAAAACGCGTTTTCGGCCGAAAACGTGTACGTTTGCACTTCCCCGCCACAGGGAAGCTGCTAGCCGGGAATTCTCTGCCTGGTTCTACCCGCTGCCCGGAACGCTACGCAGGGCAAAAGCGGTTCTCGTCCTCCGTGCTTGCTTTTTCTCAGAAAGAGCCGTGGTGTGCGTTTTCGCCGGAAAACGCGTTTTCGGCCGAAAACGTGTACGTTTGCACTTCCCCGCCACAGGGAAGCTGCTAGCCGGGAATTCTCTGCCTGGTTCTACCCGCTGCCCGGAACGCTACGCAGGGCAAAAGCGGTTCTCGTCCTCCGTGCTTGCTTTTTCTCAGAAAGAGCCGTGGTGTGCGTTTTCGCCGGAAAACGCGTTTTCGGCCGAAAACGTGTACGTTTGCACTTCCCCGCCACAGGGAAGCTGCTAGCCGGGAATTCTCTGCCTGGTTCTACCCGCTGCCCGGAACGCTACGCAGGGCAAAAGCGGTTCTCGTCCTCCGTGCTTGCTTTTTCTCAGAAAGAGCCGTGGTGTGCGTTTTCGCCGGAAAACGCGTTTTCGGCCGAAAACGTGTACGTTTGCACTTCCCCGCCACAGGGAAGCTGCTAGCCGGGAATTCTCTGCCTGGTTCTACCCGCTGCCCGGAACGCTACGCAGGGCAAAAGCGGTTCTCGTCCTCCGTGCTTGCTTTTTCTCAGAAAGAGCCGTGGTGTGCGTTTTCGCCGGAAAACGCGTTTTCGGCCGAAAACGTGTACGTTTGCACTTCCCCGCCACAGGGAAGCTGCTAGCCGGGAATTCTCTGCCTGGTTCTACCCGCTGCCCGGAACGCTACGCAGGGCAAAAGCGGTTCTCGTCCTCCGTGCTTGCTTTTTCTCAGAAAGAGCCGTGGTGTGCGTTTTCGCCGGAAAACGCGTTTTCGGCCGAAAACGTGTACGTTTGCACTTCCCCGCCACAGGGAAGCTGCTAGCCGGGAATTCTCTGCCTGGTTCTACCCGCTGCCCGGAACGCTACGCAGGGCAAAAGCGGTTCTCGTCCTCCGTGCTTGCTTTTTCTCAGAAAGAGCCGTGGTGTGCGTTTTCGCCGGAAAACGCGTTTTCGGCCGAAAACGTGTACGTTTGCACTTCCCCGCCACAGGGAAGCTGCTAGCCGGGAATTCTCTGCCTGGTTCTACCCGCTGCCCGGAACGCTACGCAGGGCAAAAGCGGTTCTCGTCCTCCGTGCTTGCTTTTTCTCAGAAAGAGCCGTGGTGTGCGTTTTCGCCGGAAAACGCGTTTTCGGCCGAAAACGTGTACGTTTGCACTTCCCCGCCACAGGGAAGCTGCTAGCCGGGAATTCTCTGCCTGGTTCTACCCGCTGCCCGGAACGCTACGCAGGGCAAAAGCGGTTCTCGTCCTCCGTGCTTGCTTTTTCTCAGAAAGAGCCGTGGTGTGCGTTTTCGCCGGAAAACGCGTTTTCGGCCGAAAACGTGTACGTTTGCACTTCCCCGCCACAGGGAAGCTGCTAGCCGGGAATTCTCTGCCTGGTTCTACCCGCTGCCCGGAACGCTACGCAGGGCAAAAGCGGTTCTCGTCCTCCGTGCTTGCTTTTTCTCAGAAAGAGCCGTGGTGTGCGTTTTCGCCGGAAAACGCGTTTTCGGCCGAAAACGTGTACGTTTGCACTTCCCCGCCACAGGGAAGCTGCTAGCCGGGAATTCTCTGCCTGGTTCTACCCGCTGCCCGGAACGCTACGCAGGGCAAAAGCGGTTCTCGTCCTCCGTGCTTGCTTTTTCTCAGAAAGAGCCGTGGTGTGCGTTTTCGCCGGAAAACGCGTTTTCGGCCGAAAACGTGTACGTTTGCACTTCCCCGCCACAGGGAAGCTGCTAGCCGGGAATTCTCTGCCTGGTTCTACCCGCTGCCCGGAACGCTACGCAGGGCAAAAGCGGTTCTCGTCCTCCGTGCTTGCTTTTTCTCAGAAAGAGCCGTGGTGTGCGTTTTCGCCGGAAAACGCGTTTTCGGCCGAAAACGTGTACGTTTGCACTTCCCCGCCACAGGGAAGCTGCTAGCCGGGAATTCTCTGCCTGGTTCTACCCGCTGCCCGGAACGCTACGCAGGGCAAAAGCGGTTCTCGTCCTCCGTGCTTGCTTTTTCTCAGAAAGAGCCGTGGTGTGCGTTTTCGCCGGAAAACGCGTTTTCGGCCGAAAACGTGTACGTTTGCACTTCCCCGCCACAGGGAAGCTGCTAGCCGGGAATTCTCTGCCTGGTTCTACCCGCTGCCCGGAACGCTACGCAGGGCAAAAGCGGTTCTCGTCCTCCGTGCTTGCTTTTTCTCAGAAAGAGCCGTGGTGTGCGTTTTCGCCGGAAAACGCGTTTTCGGCCGAAAACGTGTACGTTTGCACTTCCCCGCCACAGGGAAGCTGCTAGCCGGGAATTCTCTGCCTGGTTCTACCCGCTGCCCGGAACGCTACGCAGGGCAAAAGCGGTTCTCGTCCTCCGTGCTTGCTTTTTCTCAGAAAGAGCCGTGGTGTGCGTTTTCGCCGGAAAACGCGTTTTCGGCCGAAAACGTGTACGTTTGCACTTCCCCGCCACAGGGAAGCTGCTAGCCGGGAATTCTCTGCCTGGTTCTACCCGCTGCCCGGAACGCTACGCAGGGCAAAAGCGGTTCTCGTCCTCCGTGCTTGCTTTTTCTCAGAAAGAGCCGTGGTGTGCGTTTTCGCCGGAAAACGCGTTTTCGGCCGAAAACGTGTACGTTTGCACTTCCCCGCCACAGGGAAGCTGCTAGCCGGGAATTCTCTGCCTGGTTCTACCCGCTGCCCGGAACGCTACGCAGGGCAAAAGCGGTTCTCGTCCTCCGTGCTTGCTTTTTCTCAGAAAGAGCCGTGGTGTGCGTTTTCGCCGGAAAACGCGTTTTCGGCCGAAAACGTGTACGTTTGCACTTCCCCGCCACAGGGAAGCTGCTAGCCGGGAATTCTCTGCCTGGTTCTACCCGCTGCCCGGAACGCTACGCAGGGCAAAAGCGGTTCTCGTCCTCCGTGCTTGCTTTTTCTCAGAAAGAGCCGTGGTGTGCGTTTTCGCCGGAAAACGCGTTTTCGGCCGAAAACGTGTACGTTTGCACTTCCCCGCCACAGGGAAGCTGCTAGCCGGGAATTCTCTGCCTGGTTCTACCCGCTGCCCGGAACGCTACGCAGGGCAAAAGCGGTTCTCGTCCTCCGTGCTTGCTTTTTCTCAGAAAGAGCCGTGGTGTGCGTTTTCGCCGGAAAACGCGTTTTCGGCCGAAAACGTGTACGTTTGCACTTCCCCGCCACAGGGAAGCTGCTAGCCGGGAATTCTCTGCCTGGTTCTACCCGCTGCCCGGAACGCTACGCAGGGCAAAAGCGGTTCTCGTCCTCCGTGCTTGCTTTTTCTCAGAAAGAGCCGTGGTGTGCGTTTTCGCCGGAAAACGCGTTTTCGGCCGAAAACGTGTACGTTTGCACTTCCCCGCCACAGGGAAGCTGCTAGCCGGGAATTCTCTGCCTGGTTCTACCCGCTGCCCGGAACGCTACGCAGGGCAAAAGCGGTTCTCGTCCTCCGTGCTTGCTTTTTCTCAGAAAGAGCCGTGGTGTGCGTTTTCGCCGGAAAACGCGTTTTCGGCCGAAAACGTGTACGTTTGCACTTCCCCGCCACAGGGAAGCTGCTAGCCGGGAATTCTCTGCCTGGTTCTACCCGCTGCCCGGAACGCTACGCAGGGCAAAAGCGGTTCTCGTCCTCCGTGCTTGCTTTTTCTCAGAAAGAGCCGTGGTGTGCGTTTTCGCCGGAAAACGCGTTTTCGGCCGAAAACGTGTACGTTTGCACTTCCCCGCCACAGGGAAGCTGCTAGCCGGGAATTCTCTGCCTGGTTCTACCCGCTGCCCGGAACGCTACGCAGGGCAAAAGCGGTTCTCGTCCTCCGTGCTTGCTTTTTCTCAGAAAGAGCCGTGGTGTGCGTTTTCGCCGGAAAACGCGTTTTCGGCCGAAAACGTGTACGTTTGCACTTCCCCGCCACAGGGAAGCTGCTAGCCGGGAATTCTCTGCCTGGTTCTACCCGCTGCCCGGAACGCTACGCAGGGCAAAAGCGGTTCTCGTCCTCCGTGCTTGCTTTTTCTCAGAAAGAGCCGTGGTGTGCGTTTTCGCCGGAAAACGCGTTTTCGGCCGAAAACGTGTACGTTTGCACTTCCCCGCCACAGGGAAGCTGCTAGCCGGGAATTCTCTGCCTGGTTCTACCCGCTGCCCGGAACGCTACGCAGGGCAAAAGCGGTTCTCGTCCTCCGTGCTTGCTTTTTCTCAGAAAGAGCCGTGGTGTGCGTTTTCGCCGGAAAACGCGTTTTCGGCCGAAAACGTGTACGTTTGCACTTCCCCGCCACAGGGAAGCTGCTAGCCGGGAATTCTCTGCCTGGTTCTACCCGCTGCCCGGAACGCTACGCAGGGCAAAAGCGGTTCTCGTCCTCCGTGCTTGCTTTTTCTCAGAAAGAGCCGTGGTGTGCGTTTTCGCCGGAAAACGCGTTTTCGGCCGAAAACGTGTACGTTTGCACTTCCCCGCCACAGGGAAGCTGCTAGCCGGGAATTCTCTGCCTGGTTCTACCCGCTGCCCGGAACGCTACGCAGGGCAAAAGCGGTTCTCGTCCTCCGTGCTTGCTTTTTCTCAGAAAGAGCCGTGGTGTGCGTTTTCGCCGGAAAACGCGTTTTCGGCCGAAAACGTGTACGTTTGCACTTCCCCGCCACAGGGAAGCTGCTAGCCGGGAATTCTCTGCCTGGTTCTACCCGCTGCCCGGAACGCTACGCAGGGCAAAAGCGGTTCTCGTCCTCCGTGCTTGCTTTTTCTCAGAAAGAGCCGTGGTGTGCGTTTTCGCCGGAAAACGCGTTTTCGGCCGAAAACGTGTACGTTTGCACTTCCCCGCCACAGGGAAGCTGCTAGCCGGGAATTCTCTGCCTGGTTCTACCCGCTGCCCGGAACGCTACGCAGGGCAAAAGCGGTTCTCGTCCTCCGTGCTTGCTTTTTCTCAGAAAGAGCCGTGGTGTGCGTTTTCGCCGGAAAACGCGTTTTCGGCCGAAAACGTGTACGTTTGCACTTCCCCGCCACAGGGAAGCTGCTAGCCGGGAATTCTCTGCCTGGTTCTACCCGCTGCCCGGAACGCTACGCAGGGCAAAAGCGGTTCTCGTCCTCCGTGCTTGCTTTTTCTCAGAAAGAGCCGTGGTGTGCGTTTTCGCCGGAAAACGCGTTTTCGGCCGAAAACGTGTACGTTTGCACTTCCCCGCCACAGGGAAGCTGCTAGCCGGGAATTCTCTGCCTGGTTCTACCCGCTGCCCGGAACGCTACGCAGGGCAAAAGCGGTTCTCGTCCTCCGTGCTTGCTTTTTCTCAGAAAGAGCCGTGGTGTGCGTTTTCGCCGGAAAACGCGTTTTCGGCCGAAAACGTGTACGTTTGCACTTCCCCGCCACAGGGAAGCTGCTAGCCGGGAATTCTCTGCCTGGTTCTACCCGCTGCCCGGAACGCTACGCAGGGCAAAAGCGGTTCTCGTCCTCCGTGCTTGCTTTTTCTCAGAAAGAGCCGTGGTGTGCGTTTTCGCCGGAAAACGCGTTTTCGGCCGAAAACGTGTACGTTTGCACTTCCCCGCCACAGGGAAGCTGCTAGCCGGGAATTCTCTGCCTGGTTCTACCCGCTGCCCGGAACGCTACGCAGGGCAAAAGCGGTTCTCGTCCTCCGTGCTTGCTTTTTCTCAGAAAGAGCCGTGGTGTGCGTTTTCGCCGGAAAACGCGTTTTCGGCCGAAAACGTGTACGTTTGCACTTCCCCGCCACAGGGAAGCTGCTAGCCGGGAATTCTCTGCCTGGTTCTACCCGCTGCCCGGAACGCTACGCAGGGCAAAAGCGGTTCTCGTCCTCCGTGCTTGCTTTTTCTCAGAAAGAGCCGTGGTGTGCGTTTTCGCCGGAAAACGCGTTTTCGGCCGAAAACGTGTACGTTTGCACTTCCCCGCCACAGGGAAGCTGCTAGCCGGGAATTCTCTGCCTGGTTCTACCCGCTGCCCGGAACGCTACGCAGGGCAAAAGCGGTTCTCGTCCTCCGTGCTTGCTTTTTCTCAGAAAGAGCCGTGGTGTGCGTTTTCGCCGGAAAACGCGTTTTCGGCCGAAAACGTGTACGTTTGCACTTCCCCGCCACAGGGAAGCTGCTAGCCGGGAATTCTCTGCCTGGTTCTACCCGCTGCCCGGAACGCTACGCAGGGCAAAAGCGGTTCTCGTCCTCCGTGCTTGCTTTTTCTCAGAAAGAGCCGTGGTGTGCGTTTTCGCCGGAAAACGCGTTTTCGGCCGAAAACGTGTACGTTTGCACTTCCCCGCCACAGGGAAGCTGCTAGCCGGGAATTCTCTGCCTGGTTCTACCCGCTGCCCGGAACGCTACGCAGGGCAAAAGCGGTTCTCGTCCTCCGTGCTTGCTTTTTCTCAGAAAGAGCCGTGGTGTGCGTTTTCGCCGGAAAACGCGTTTTCGGCCGAAAACGTGTACGTTTGCACTTCCCCGCCACAGGGAAGCTGCTAGCCGGGAATTCTCTGCCTGGTTCTACCCGCTGCCCGGAACGCTACGCAGGGCAAAAGCGGTTCTCGTCCTCCGTGCTTGCTTTTTCTCAGAAAGAGCCGTGGTGTGCGTTTTCGCCGGAAAACGCGTTTTCGGCCGAAAACGTGTACGTTTGCACTTCCCCGCCACAGGGAAGCTGCTAGCCGGGAATTCTCTGCCTGGTTCTACCCGCTGCCCGGAACGCTACGCAGGGCAAAAGCGGTTCTCGTCCTCCGTGCTTGCTTTTTCTCAGAAAGAGCCGTGGTGTGCGTTTTCGCCGGAAAACGCGTTTTCGGCCGAAAACGTGTACGTTTGCACTTCCCCGCCACAGGGAAGCTGCTAGCCGGGAATTCTCTGCCTGGTTCTACCCGCTGCCCGGAACGCTACGCAGGGCAAAAGCGGTTCTCGTCCTCCGTGCTTGCTTTTTCTCAGAAAGAGCCGTGGTGTGCGTTTTCGCCGGAAAACGCGTTTTCGGCCGAAAACGTGTACGTTTGCACTTCCCCGCCACAGGGAAGCTGCTAGCCGGGAATTCTCTGCCTGGTTCTACCCGCTGCCCGGAACGCTACGCAGGGCAAAAGCGGTTCTCGTCCTCCGTGCTTGCTTTTTCTCAGAAAGAGCCGTGGTGTGCGTTTTCGCCGGAAAACGCGTTTTCGGCCGAAAACGTGTACGTTTGCACTTCCCCGCCACAGGGAAGCTGCTAGCCGGGAATTCTCTGCCTGGTTCTACCCGCTGCCCGGAACGCTACGCAGGGCAAAAGCGGTTCTCGTCCTCCGTGCTTGCTTTTTCTCAGAAAGAGCCGTGGTGTGCGTTTTCGCCGGAAAACGCGTTTTCGGCCGAAAACGTGTACGTTTGCACTTCCCCGCCACAGGGAAGCTGCTAGCCGGGAATTCTCTGCCTGGTTCTACCCGCTGCCCGGAACGCTACGCAGGGCAAAAGCGGTTCTCGTCCTCCGTGCTTGCTTTTTCTCAGAAAGAGCCGTGGTGTGCGTTTTCGCCGGAAAACGCGTTTTCGGCCGAAAACGTGTACGTTTGCACTTCCCCGCCACAGGGAAGCTGCTAGCCGGGAATTCTCTGCCTGGTTCTACCCGCTGCCCGGAACGCTACGCAGGGCAAAAGCGGTTCTCGTCCTCCGTGCTTGCTTTTTCTCAGAAAGAGCCGTGGTGTGCGTTTTCGCCGGAAAACGCGTTTTCGGCCGAAAACGTGTACGTTTGCACTTCCCCGCCACAGGGAAGCTGCTAGCCGGGAATTCTCTGCCTGGTTCTACCCGCTGCCCGGAACGCTACGCAGGGCAAAAGCGGTTCTCGTCCTCCGTGCTTGCTTTTTCTCAGAAAGAGCCGTGGTGTGCGTTTTCGCCGGAAAACGCGTTTTCGGCCGAAAACGTGTACGTTTGCACTTCCCCGCCACAGGGAAGCTGCTAGCCGGGAATTCTCTGCCTGGTTCTACCCGCTGCCCGGAACGCTACGCAGGGCAAAAGCGGTTCTCGTCCTCCGTGCTTGCTTTTTCTCAGAAAGAGCCGTGGTGTGCGTTTTCGCCGGAAAACGCGTTTTCGGCCGAAAACGTGTACGTTTGCACTTCCCCGCCACAGGGAAGCTGCTAGCCGGGAATTCTCTGCCTGGTTCTACCCGCTGCCCGGAACGCTACGCAGGGCAAAAGCGGTTCTCGTCCTCCGTGCTTGCTTTTTCTCAGAAAGAGCCGTGGTGTGCGTTTTCGCCGGAAAACGCGTTTTCGGCCGAAAACGTGTACGTTTGCACTTCCCCGCCACAGGGAAGCTGCTAGCCGGGAATTCTCTGCCTGGTTCTACCCGCTGCCCGGAACGCTACGCAGGGCAAAAGCGGTTCTCGTCCTCCGTGCTTGCTTTTTCTCAGAAAGAGCCGTGGTGTGCGTTTTCGCCGGAAAACGCGTTTTCGGCCGAAAACGTGTACGTTTGCACTTCCCCGCCACAGGGAAGCTGCTAGCCGGGAATTCTCTGCCTGGTTCTACCCGCTGCCCGGAACGCTACGCAGGGCAAAAGCGGTTCTCGTCCTCCGTGCTTGCTTTTTCTCAGAAAGAGCCGTGGTGTGCGTTTTCGCCGGAAAACGCGTTTTCGGCCGAAAACGTGTACGTTTGCACTTCCCCGCCACAGGGAAGCTGCTAGCCGGGAATTCTCTGCCTGGTTCTACCCGCTGCCCGGAACGCTACGCAGGGCAAAAGCGGTTCTCGTCCTCCGTGCTTGCTTTTTCTCAGAAAGAGCCGTGGTGTGCGTTTTCGCCGGAAAACGCGTTTTCGGCCGAAAACGTGTACGTTTGCACTTCCCCGCCACAGGGAAGCTGCTAGCCGGGAATTCTCTGCCTGGTTCTACCCGCTGCCCGGAACGCTACGCAGGGCAAAAGCGGTTCTCGTCCTCCGTGCTTGCTTTTTCTCAGAAAGAGCCGTGGTGTGCGTTTTCGCCGGAAAACGCGTTTTCGGCCGAAAACGTGTACGTTTGCACTTCCCCGCCACAGGGAAGCTGCTAGCCGGGAATTCTCTGCCTGGTTCTACCCGCTGCCCGGAACGCTACGCAGGGCAAAAGCGGTTCTCGTCCTCCGTGCTTGCTTTTTCTCAGAAAGAGCCGTGGTGTGCGTTTTCGCCGGAAAACGCGTTTTCGGCCGAAAACGTGTACGTTTGCACTTCCCCGCCACAGGGAAGCTGCTAGCCGGGAATTCTCTGCCTGGTTCTACCCGCTGCCCGGAACGCTACGCAGGGCAAAAGCGGTTCTCGTCCTCCGTGCTTGCTTTTTCTCAGAAAGAGCCGTGGTGTGCGTTTTCGCCGGAAAACGCGTTTTCGGCCGAAAACGTGTACGTTTGCACTTCCCCGCCACAGGGAAGCTGCTAGCCGGGAATTCTCTGCCTGGTTCTACCCGCTGCCCGGAACGCTACGCAGGGCAAAAGCGGTTCTCGTCCTCCGTGCTTGCTTTTTCTCAGAAAGAGCCGTGGTGTGCGTTTTCGCCGGAAAACGCGTTTTCGGCCGAAAACGTGTACGTTTGCACTTCCCCGCCACAGGGAAGCTGCTAGCCGGGAATTCTCTGCCTGGTTCTACCCGCTGCCCGGAACGCTACGCAGGGCAAAAGCGGTTCTCGTCCTCCGTGCTTGCTTTTTCTCAGAAAGAGCCGTGGTGTGCGTTTTCGCCGGAAAACGCGTTTTCGGCCGAAAACGTGTACGTTTGCACTTCCCCGCCACAGGGAAGCTGCTAGCCGGGAATTCTCTGCCTGGTTCTACCCGCTGCCCGGAACGCTACGCAGGGCAAAAGCGGTTCTCGTCCTCCGTGCTTGCTTTTTCTCAGAAAGAGCCGTGGTGTGCGTTTTCGCCGGAAAACGCGTTTTCGGCCGAAAACGTGTACGTTTGCACTTCCCCGCCACAGGGAAGCTGCTAGCCGGGAATTCTCTGCCTGGTTCTACCCGCTGCCCGGAACGCTACGCAGGGCAAAAGCGGTTCTCGTCCTCCGTGCTTGCTTTTTCTCAGAAAGAGCCGTGGTGTGCGTTTTCGCCGGAAAACGCGTTTTCGGCCGAAAACGTGTACGTTTGCACTTCCCCGCCACAGGGAAGCTGCTAGCCGGGAATTCTCTGCCTGGTTCTACCCGCTGCCCGGAACGCTACGCAGGGCAAAAGCGGTTCTCGTCCTCCGTGCTTGCTTTTTCTCAGAAAGAGCCGTGGTGTGCGTTTTCGCCGGAAAACGCGTTTTCGGCCGAAAACGTGTACGTTTGCACTTCCCCGCCACAGGGAAGCTGCTAGCCGGGAATTCTCTGCCTGGTTCTACCCGCTGCCCGGAACGCTACGCAGGGCAAAAGCGGTTCTCGTCCTCCGTGCTTGCTTTTTCTCAGAAAGAGCCGTGGTGTGCGTTTTCGCCGGAAAACGCGTTTTCGGCCGAAAACGTGTACGTTTGCACTTCCCCGCCACAGGGAAGCTGCTAGCCGGGAATTCTCTGCCTGGTTCTACCCGCTGCCCGGAACGCTACGCAGGGCAAAAGCGGTTCTCGTCCTCCGTGCTTGCTTTTTCTCAGAAAGAGCCGTGGTGTGCGTTTTCGCCGGAAAACGCGTTTTCGGCCGAAAACGTGTACGTTTGCACTTCCCCGCCACAGGGAAGCTGCTAGCCGGGAATTCTCTGCCTGGTTCTACCCGCTGCCCGGAACGCTACGCAGGGCAAAAGCGGTTCTCGTCCTCCGTGCTTGCTTTTTCTCAGAAAGAGCCGTGGTGTGCGTTTTCGCCGGAAAACGCGTTTTCGGCCGAAAACGTGTACGTTTGCACTTCCCCGCCACAGGGAAGCTGCTAGCCGGGAATTCTCTGCCTGGTTCTACCCGCTGCCCGGAACGCTACGCAGGGCAAAAGCGGTTCTCGTCCTCCGTGCTTGCTTTTTCTCAGAAAGAGCCGTGGTGTGCGTTTTCGCCGGAAAACGCGTTTTCGGCCGAAAACGTGTACGTTTGCACTTCCCCGCCACAGGGAAGCTGCTAGCCGGGAATTCTCTGCCTGGTTCTACCCGCTGCCCGGAACGCTACGCAGGGCAAAAGCGGTTCTCGTCCTCCGTGCTTGCTTTTTCTCAGAAAGAGCCGTGGTGTGCGTTTTCGCCGGAAAACGCGTTTTCGGCCGAAAACGTGTACGTTTGCACTTCCCCGCCACAGGGAAGCTGCTAGCCGGGAATTCTCTGCCTGGTTCTACCCGCTGCCCGGAACGCTACGCAGGGCAAAAGCGGTTCTCGTCCTCCGTGCTTGCTTTTTCTCAGAAAGAGCCGTGGTGTGCGTTTTCGCCGGAAAACGCGTTTTCGGCCGAAAACGTGTACGTTTGCACTTCCCCGCCACAGGGAAGCTGCTAGCCGGGAATTCTCTGCCTGGTTCTACCCGCTGCCCGGAACGCTACGCAGGGCAAAAGCGGTTCTCGTCCTCCGTGCTTGCTTTTTCTCAGAAAGAGCCGTGGTGTGCGTTTTCGCCGGAAAACGCGTTTTCGGCCGAAAACGTGTACGTTTGCACTTCCCCGCCACAGGGAAGCTGCTAGCCGGGAATTCTCTGCCTGGTTCTACCCGCTGCCCGGAACGCTACGCAGGGCAAAAGCGGTTCTCGTCCTCCGTGCTTGCTTTTTCTCAGAAAGAGCCGTGGTGTGCGTTTTCGCCGGAAAACGCGTTTTCGGCCGAAAACGTGTACGTTTGCACTTCCCCGCCACAGGGAAGCTGCTAGCCGGGAATTCTCTGCCTGGTTCTACCCGCTGCCCGGAACGCTACGCAGGGCAAAAGCGGTTCTCGTCCTCCGTGCTTGCTTTTTCTCAGAAAGAGCCGTGGTGTGCGTTTTCGCCGGAAAACGCGTTTTCGGCCGAAAACGTGTACGTTTGCACTTCCCCGCCACAGGGAAGCTGCTAGCCGGGAATTCTCTGCCTGGTTCTACCCGCTGCCCGGAACGCTACGCAGGGCAAAAGCGGTTCTCGTCCTCCGTGCTTGCTTTTTCTCAGAAAGAGCCGTGGTGTGCGTTTTCGCCGGAAAACGCGTTTTCGGCCGAAAACGTGTACGTTTGCACTTCCCCGCCACAGGGAAGCTGCTAGCCGGGAATTCTCTGCCTGGTTCTACCCGCTGCCCGGAACGCTACGCAGGGCAAAAGCGGTTCTCGTCCTCCGTGCTTGCTTTTTCTCAGAAAGAGCCGTGGTGTGCGTTTTCGCCGGAAAACGCGTTTTCGGCCGAAAACGTGTACGTTTGCACTTCCCCGCCACAGGGAAGCTGCTAGCCGGGAATTCTCTGCCTGGTTCTACCCGCTGCCCGGAACGCTACGCAGGGCAAAAGCGGTTCTCGTCCTCCGTGCTTGCTTTTTCTCAGAAAGAGCCGTGGTGTGCGTTTTCGCCGGAAAACGCGTTTTCGGCCGAAAACGTGTACGTTTGCACTTCCCCGCCACAGGGAAGCTGCTAGCCGGGAATTCTCTGCCTGGTTCTACCCGCTGCCCGGAACGCTACGCAGGGCAAAAGCGGTTCTCGTCCTCCGTGCTTGCTTTTTCTCAGAAAGAGCCGTGGTGTGCGTTTTCGCCGGAAAACGCGTTTTCGGCCGAAAACGTGTACGTTTGCACTTCCCCGCCACAGGGAAGCTGCTAGCCGGGAATTCTCTGCCTGGTTCTACCCGCTGCCCGGAACGCTACGCAGGGCAAAAGCGGTTCTCGTCCTCCGTGCTTGCTTTTTCTCAGAAAGAGCCGTGGTGTGCGTTTTCGCCGGAAAACGCGTTTTCGGCCGAAAACGTGTACGTTTGCACTTCCCCGCCACAGGGAAGCTGCTAGCCGGGAATTCTCTGCCTGGTTCTACCCGCTGCCCGGAACGCTACGCAGGGCAAAAGCGGTTCTCGTCCTCCGTGCTTGCTTTTTCTCAGAAAGAGCCGTGGTGTGCGTTTTCGCCGGAAAACGCGTTTTCGGCCGAAAACGTGTACGTTTGCACTTCCCCGCCACAGGGAAGCTGCTAGCCGGGAATTCTCTGCCTGGTTCTACCCGCTGCCCGGAACGCTACGCAGGGCAAAAGCGGTTCTCGTCCTCCGTGCTTGCTTTTTCTCAGAAAGAGCCGTGGTGTGCGTTTTCGCCGGAAAACGCGTTTTCGGCCGAAAACGTGTACGTTTGCACTTCCCCGCCACAGGGAAGCTGCTAGCCGGGAATTCTCTGCCTGGTTCTACCCGCTGCCCGGAACGCTACGCAGGGCAAAAGCGGTTCTCGTCCTCCGTGCTTGCTTTTTCTCAGAAAGAGCCGTGGTGTGCGTTTTCGCCGGAAAACGCGTTTTCGGCCGAAAACGTGTACGTTTGCACTTCCCCGCCACAGGGAAGCTGCTAGCCGGGAATTCTCTGCCTGGTTCTACCCGCTGCCCGGAACGCTACGCAGGGCAAAAGCGGTTCTCGTCCTCCGTGCTTGCTTTTTCTCAGAAAGAGCCGTGGTGTGCGTTTTCGCCGGAAAACGCGTTTTCGGCCGAAAACGTGTACGTTTGCACTTCCCCGCCACAGGGAAGCTGCTAGCCGGGAATTCTCTGCCTGGTTCTACCCGCTGCCCGGAACGCTACGCAGGGCAAAAGCGGTTCTCGTCCTCCGTGCTTGCTTTTTCTCAGAAAGAGCCGTGGTGTGCGTTTTCGCCGGAAAACGCGTTTTCGGCCGAAAACGTGTACGTTTGCACTTCCCCGCCACAGGGAAGCTGCTAGCCGGGAATTCTCTGCCTGGTTCTACCCGCTGCCCGGAACGCTACGCAGGGCAAAAGCGGTTCTCGTCCTCCGTGCTTGCTTTTTCTCAGAAAGAGCCGTGGTGTGCGTTTTCGCCGGAAAACGCGTTTTCGGCCGAAAACGTGTACGTTTGCACTTCCCCGCCACAGGGAAGCTGCTAGCCGGGAATTCTCTGCCTGGTTCTACCCGCTGCCCGGAACGCTACGCAGGGCAAAAGCGGTACTCGTCCTCCGTGCTTGCTTTTTCTCAGAAAGAGCCGTGGTGTGCGTTTTCGCCGGAAAACGCGTTTTCGGCCGAAAACGTGTACGTTTGCACTTCCCCGCCACAGGGAAGCTGCTAGCCGGGAATTCTCTGCCTGGTTCTACCCGCTGCCCGGAACGCTACGCAGGGCAAAAGCGGTTCTCGTCCTCCGTGCTTGCTTTTTCTCAGAAAGAGCCGTGGTGTGCGTTTTCGCCGGAAAACGCGTTTTCGGCCGAAAACGTGTACGTTTGCACTTCCCCGCCACAGGGAAGCTGCTAGCCGGGAATTCTCTGCCTGGTTCTACCCGCTGCCCGGAACGCTACGCAGGGCAAAAGCGGTTCTCGTCCTCCGTGCTTGCTTTTTCTCAGAAAGAGCCGTGGTGTGCGTTTTCGCCGGAAAACGCGTTTTCGGCCGAAAACGTGTACGTTTGCACTTCCCCGCCACAGGGAAGCTGCTAGCCGGGAATTCTCTGCCTGGTTCTACCCGCTGCCCGGAACGCTACGCAGGGCAAAAGCGGTTCTCGTCCTCCGTGCTTGCTTTTTCTCAGAAAGAGCCGTGGTGTGCGTTTTCGCCGGAAAACGCGTTTTCGGCCGAAAACGTGTACGTTTGCACTTCCCCGCCACAGGGAAGCTGCTAGCCGGGAATTCTCTGCCTGGTTCTACCCGCTGCCCGGAACGCTACGCAGGGCAAAAGCGGTTCTCGTCCTCCGTGCTTGCTTTTTCTCAGAAAGAGCCGTGGTGTGCGTTTTCGCCGGAAAACGCGTTTTCGGCCGAAAACGTGTACGTTTGCACTTCCCCGCCACAGGGAAGCTGCTAGCCGGGAATTCTCTGCCTGGTTCTACCCGCTGCCCGGAACGCTACGCAGGGCAAAAGCGGTTCTCGTCCTCCGTGCTTGCTTTTTCTCAGAAAGAGCCGTGGTGTGCGTTTTCGCCGGAAAACGCGTTTTCGGCCGAAAACGTGTACGTTTGCACTTCCCCGCCACAGGGAAGCTGCTAGCCGGGAATTCTCTGCCTGGTTCTACCCGCTGCCCGGAACGCTACGCAGGGCAAAAGCGGTACTCGTCCTCCGTGCTTGCTTTTTCTCAGAAAGAGCCGTGGTGTGCGTTTTCGCCGGAAAACGCGTTTTCGGCCGAAAACGTGTACGTTTGCACTTCCCCGCCACAGGAAGCTGCTAGCCGGGAATTCTCTGCCTGGTTCTACCCGCTGCCCGGAACGCTACGCAGGGCAAAAGCGGTTCTCGTCCTCCGTGCTTGCTTTTTCTCAGAAAGAGCCGTGGTGTGCGTTTTCGCCGGAAAACGCGTTTTCGGCCGAAAACGTGTACAGTTTGCACTTCCCCGCCACAGGGAAGCTGCTAGCCGGGAATTCTCTGCCTGGTTCTACCCGCTGCGCGGAACGCTACGCAGGGCAAAAGCGGTTCTCGTCCTCCGTGCTTGCTTTTTCTCAGAAAGAGCCGTGGTGTGCGTTTTCGCCGGAAAACGCGTTTTCGGCCGAAAACGTGTACGTTTGCACTTCCCCGCCACAGGGAAGCTGCTAGCCGGGAATTCTCTGCCTGGTTCTACCCGCTGCCCGGAACGCTACGCAGGGCAAAAGCGGTTCTCGTCCTCCGTGCTTGCTTTTTCTCAGAAAGAGCCGTGGTGTGCGTTTTCGCCGGAAAACGCGTTTTCGGCCGAAAAACGTGTACGTTTGCACTTCCCCGCCACAGGGAAGCTGCTAGCCGGGAATTCTCTGCCTGGTTCTACCCGCTGCCCGGAACGCTACGCAGGGCAAAAGCGGTTCTCGTCCTCCGTGCTTGCTTTTTCTCAGAAAGAGCCGTGGTGTGCGTTTTCGCCGGAAAACGCGTTTTCGGCCGAAAACGTGTACGTTTGCACTTCCCCGCCACAGGGAAGCTGCTAGCCGGGAATTCTCTGCCTGGTTCTACCCGCTGCCCGGAACGCTACGCAGGGCAAAAGCGGTTCTCGTCCTCCGTGCTTTGCTTTTTCTCAGAAAGAGCCGTGGTGTGCGTTTTCCGCCGGAAAACGCGTTTTCGGCCGAAAACGTGTACGTTTGCACTTCCCCGCCACAGGGAAGCTGCTAGCCGGGAATTCTCTGCCTGGTTCTACCCGCTGCCCGGAACGCTACGCAGGGCAAAAGCGGTTCTCGTCCTCCGTGCTTGCTTTTTCTCAGAAAGAGCCGTGGTGTGCGTTTTCGCCGGAAAACGCGTTTTCGGCCGAAAACGTGTACGTTTGCACTTCCCCGCCACAGGGAAGCTGCTAGCCGGGAATTCTCTGCCTGGTTCTACCCGCTGCCCGGAACGCTACGCAGGGCAAAAGCGGTTCTCGTCCTCCGTGCTTGCTTTTTCTCAGAAAGAGCCGTGGTGTGCGTTTTCGCCGGAAAACGCGTTTTCGGCCGAAAACGTGTACGTTTGCACTTCCCCGCCACAGGGAAGCTGCTAGCCGGGAATTCTCTGCCTGGTTCTACCCGCTGCCCGGAACGCTACGCAGGGCAAAAGCGGTTCTCGTCCTCCGTGCTTGCTTTTTCTCAGAAAGAGCCGTGGTGTGCGTTTTCGCCGGAAAACGCGTTTTCGGCCGAAAACGTGTACGTTTGCACTTCCCCGCCACAGGGAAGCTGCTAGCCGGGAATTCTCTGCCTGGTTCTACCCGCTGCCCGGAACGCTACGCAGGGCAAAAGCGGTTCTCGTCCTCCGTGCTTGCTTTTTCTCAGAAAGAGCCGTGGTGTGCGTTTTCGCCGGAAAACGCGTTTTCGGCCGAAAACGTGTACGTTTGCACTTCCCCGCCACAGGGAAGCTGCTAGCCGGGAATTCTCTGCCTGGTTCTACCCGCTGCCCGGAACGCTACGCAGGGCAAAAGCGGTTCTCGTCCTCCGTGCTTGCTTTTTCTCAGAAAGAGCCGTGGTGTGCGTTTTCGCCGGAAAACGCGTTTTCGGCCGAAAACGTGTACGTTTGCACTTCCCCGCCACAGGGAAGCTGCTAGCCGGGAATTCTCTGCCTGGTTCTACCCGCTGCCCGGAACGCTACGCAGGGCAAAAGCGGTTCTCGTCCTCCGTGCTTGCTTTTTCTCAGAAAGAGCCGTGGTGTGCGTTTTCGCCGGAAAACGCGTTTTCGGCCGAAAACGTGTACGTTTGCACTTCCCCGCCACAGGGAAGCTGCTAGCCGGGAATTCTCTGCCTGGTTCTACCCGCTGCCCGGAACGCTACGCAGGGCAAAAGCGGTTCTCGTCCTCCGTGCTTGCTTTCTCTCAGAAAGAGCCGTGGTGTGCGTTTTCGCCGTAAAACGCGTTTTCGGCCGAAAACGTGTACGTTTGCACTTCCCCGCCACAGGGAAGCTGCTAGCCGGGAATTCTCTGCCTGGTTCTACCCGCTGCCCGGAACGCTACGCAGGGCAAAAGCGGTTCTCGTCCTCCGTGCTTGCTTTTTCTCAGAAAGAGCCGTGGTGTGCGTTTTCGCCGGAAAACGCGTTTTCGGCCGAAAACGTGTACGTTTGCACTTCCCCGCCACAGGGAAGCTGCTAGCCGGGAATTCTCTGCCTGGTTCTACCCGCTGCCCGGAACGCTACGCAGGGCAAAAGCGGTTCTCGTCCTCCGTGCTTGCTTTTTCTCAGAAAGAGCCGTGGTGTGCGTTTTCGCCGGAAAACGCGTTTTCGGCCGAAAACGTGTACGTTTGCACTTCCCCGCCACAGGGAAGCTGCTAGCCGGGAATTCTCTGCCTGGTTCTACCCGCTGCCCGGAACGCTACGCAGGGCAAAAGCGGTTCTCGTCCTCCGTGCTTGCTTTTTCTCAGAAAGAGCCGTGGTGTGCGTTTTCGCCGGAAAACGCGTTTTCGGCCGAAAACGTGTACGTTTGCACTTCCCCGCCACAGGGAAGCTGCTAGCCGGGAATTCTCTGCCTGGTTCTACCCGCTGCCCGGAACGCTACGCAGGGCAAAAGCGGTTCTCGTCCTCCGTGCTTGCTTTTTCTCAGAAAGAGCCGTGGTGTGCGTTTTCGCCGGAAAACGCGTTTTCGGCCGAAAACGTGTACGTTTGCACTTCCCCGCCACAGGGAAGCTGCTAGCCGGGAATTCTCTGCCTGGTTCTACCCGCTGCCCGGAACGCTACGCAGGGCAAAAGCGGTTCTCGTCCTCCGTGCTTGCTTTTTCTCAGAAAGAGCCGAGGTGTGCGTTTTCGCCGGAAAACGCGTTTTCGGCCGAAAACGTGTACGTTTGCACTTCCCCGCCACAGGGAAGCTGCTAGCCGGGAATTCTCTGCCTGGTTCTACCCGCTGCCCGGAACGCTACGCAGGGCAAAAGCGGTTCTCGTCCTCCGTGCTTGCTTTTTCTCAGAAAGAGCCGTGGTGTGCGTTTTCGCCGGAAAACGCGTTTTCGGCCGAAAACGTGTACGTTTGCACTTCCCCGCCACAGGGAAGCTGCTAGCCGGGAATTCTCTGCCTGGTTCTACCCGCTGCCCGGAACGCTACGCAGGGCAAAAGCGGTTCTCGTCCTCCGTGCTTGCTTTTTCTCAGAAAGAGCCGTGGTGTGCGTTTTCGCCGGAAAACGCGTTTTCGGCCGAAAACGTGTACGTTTGCACTTCCCCGCCACAGGGAAGCTGCTAGCCGGGAATTCTCTGCCTGGTTCTACCCGCTGCCCGGAACGCTACGCAGGGCAAAAGCGGTTCTCGTCCTCCGTGCTTGCTTTTTCTCAGAAAGAGCCGTGGTGTGCGTTTTCGCCGGAAAACGCGCGTTTTCGGCCGAAAACGTGTACGTTTGCACTTCCCCGCCACAGGGAAGCTGCTAGCCGGGAATTCTCTGCCTGGTTCTACCCGCTGCCCGGAACGCTACGCAGGGCAAAAGCGGTTCTCGTCCTCCGTGCTTGCTTTTTCTCAGAAAGAGCCGTGGTGTGCGTTTTCGCCGGAAAACGCGTTTTCGGCCGAAAACGTGTACGTTTGCACTTCCCCGCCACAGGGAAGCTGCTAGCCGGGAATTCTCTGCCTGGTTCTACCCGCTGCCCGGAACGCTACGCAGGGCAAAAGCGGTTCTCGTCCTCCGTGCTTGCTTTTTCTCAGAAAGAGCCGTGGTGTGCGTTTTCGCCGGAAAACGCGTTTTCGGCCGAAAACGTGTACGTTTGCACTTCCCCGCCACAGGGAAGCTGCTAGCCGGGAATTCTCTGCCTGGTTCTACCCGCTGCCCGGAACGCTACGCAGGGCAAAAGCGGTTCTCGTCCTCCGTGCTTGCTTTTTCTCAGAAAGAGCCGTGGTGTGCGTTTTCGCCGGAAAACGCGTTTTCGGCCGAAAACGTGTACGTTTGCACTTCCCCGCCACAGGGAAGCTGCTAGCCGGGAATTCTCTGCCTGGTTCTACCCGCTGCCCGGAACGCTACGCAGGGCAAAAGCGGTTCTCGTCCTCCGTGCTTGCTTTTTCTCAGAAAGAGCCGTGGTGTGCGTTTTCGCCGGAAAACGCGTTTTCGGCCGAAAACGTGTACGTTTGCACTTCCCCGCCACAGGGAAGCTGCTAGCCGGGAATTCTCTGCCTGGTTCTACCCGCTGCCCGGAACGCTACGCAGGGCAAAAGCGGTTCTCGTCCTCCGTGCTTGCTTTTTCTCAGAAAGAGCCGTGGTGTGCGTTTTCGCCGGAAAACGCGTTTTCGGCCGAAAACGTGTACGTTTGCACTTCCCCGCCACAGGGAAGCTGCTAGCCGGGAATTCTCTGCCTGGTTCTACCCGCTGCCCGGAACGCTACGCAGGGCAAAAGCGGTTCTCGTCCTCCGTGCTTGCTTTTTCTCAGAAAGAGCCGTGGTGTGCGTTTTCGCCGGAAAACGCGTTTTCGGCCGAAAACGTGTACGTTTGCACTTCCCCGCCACAGGGAAGCTGCTAGCCGGGAATTCTCTGCCTGGTTCTACCCGCTGCCCGGAACGCTACGCAGGGCAAAAGCGGTTCTCGTCCTCCGTGCTTGCTTTTTCTCAGAAAGAGCCGTGGTGTGCGTTTTCGCCGGAAAACGCGTTTTCGGCCGAAAACGTGTACGTTTGCACTTCCCCGCCACAGGGAAGCTGCTAGCCGGGAATTCTCTGCCTGGTTCTACCCGCTGCCCGGAACGCTACGCAGGGCAAAAGCGGTTCTCGTCCTCCGTGCTTGCTTTTTCTCAGAAAGAGCCGTGGTGTGCGTTTTCGCCGGAAAACGCGTTTTCGGCCGAAAACGTGTACGTTTGCACTTCCCCGCCACAGGGAAGCTGCTAGCCGGGAATTCTCTGCCTGGTTCTACCCGCTGCCCGGAACGCTACGCAGGGCAAAAGCGGTTCTCGTCCTCCGTGCTTGCTTTTTCTCAGAAAGAGCCGTGGTGTGCGTTTTCGCCGGAAAACGCGTTTTCGGCCGAAAACGTGTACGTTTGCACTTCCCCGCCACAGGGAAGCTGCTAGCCGGGAATTCTCTGCCTGGTTCTACCCGCTGCCCGGAACGCTACGCAGGGCAAAAGCGGTTCTCGTCCTCCGTGCTTGCTTTTTCTCAGAAAGAGCCGTGGTGTGCGTTTTCGCCGGAAAACGCGTTTTCGGCCGAAAACGTGTACGTTTGCACTTCCCCGCCACAGGGAAGCTGCTAGCCGGGAATTCTCTGCCTGGTTCTACCCGCTGCCCGGAACGCTACGCAGGGCAAAAGCGGTTCTCGTCCTCCGTGCTTGCTTTTTCTCAGAAAGAGCCGTGGTGTGCGTTTTCGCCGGAAAACGCGTTTTCGGCCGAAAACGTGTACGTTTGCACTTCCCCGCCACAGGGAAGCTGCTAGCCGGGAATTCTCTGCCTGGTTCTACCCGCTGCCCGGAACGCTACGCAGGGCAAAAGCGGTTCTCGTCCTCCGTGCTTGCTTTTTCTCAGAAAGAGCCGTGGTGTGCGTTTTCGCCGGAAAACGCGTTTTCGGCCGAAAACGTGTACGTTTGCACTTCCCCGCCACAGGGAAGCTGCTAGCCGGGAATTCTCTGCCTGGTTCTACCCGCTGCCCGGAACGCTACGCAGGGCAAAAGCGGTTCTCGTCCTCCGTGCTTGCTTTTTCTCAGAAAGAGCCGTGGTGTGCGTTTTCGCCGGAAAACGCGTTTTCGGCCGAAAACGTGTACGTTTGCACTTCCCCGCCACAGGGAAGCTGCTAGCCGGGAATTCTCTGCCTGGTTCTACCCGCTGCCCGGAACGCTACGCAGGGCAAAAGCGGTTCTCGTCCTCCGTGCTTGCTTTTTCTCAGAAAGAGCCGTGGTGTGCGTTTTCGCCGGAAAACGCGTTTTCGGCCGAAAACGTGTACGTTTGCACTTCCCCGCCACAGGGAAGCTGCTAGCCGGGAATTCTCTGCCTGGTTCTACCCGCTGCCCGGAACGCTACGCAGGGCAAAAGCGGTTCTCGTCCTCCGTGCTTGCTTTTTCTCAGAAAGAGCCGTGGTGTGCGTTTTCGCCGGAAAACGCGTTTTCGGCCGAAAACGTGTACGTTTGCACTTCCCCGCCACAGGGAAGCTGCTAGCCGGGAATTCTCTGCCTGGTTCTACCCGCTGCCCGGAACGCTACGCAGGGCAAAAGCGGTTCTCGTCCTCCGTGCTTGCTTTTTCTCAGAAAGAGCCGTGGTGTGCGTTTTCGCCGGAAAACGCGTTTTCGGCCGAAAACGTGTACGTTTGCACTTCCCCGCCACAGGGAAGCTGCTAGCCGGGAATTCTCTGCCTGGTTCTACCCGCTGCCCGGAACGCTACGCAGGGCAAAAGCGGTTCTCGTCCTCCGTGCTTGCTTTTTCTCAGAAAGAGCCGTGGTGTGCGTTTTCGCCGGAAAACGCGTTTTCGGCCGAAAACGTGTACGTTTGCACTTCCCCGCCACAGGGAAGCTGCTAGCCGGGAATTCTCTGCCTGGTTCTACCCGCTGCCCGGAACGCTACGCAGGGCAAAAGCGGTTCTCGTCCTCCGTGCTTGCTTTTTCTCAGAAAGAGCCGTGGTGTGCGTTTTCGCCGGAAAACGCGTTTTCGGCCGAAAACGTGTACGTTTGCACTTCCCCGCCACAGGGAAGCTGCTAGCCGGGAATTCTCTGCCTGGTTCTACCCGCTGCCCGGAACGCTACGCAGGGCAAAAGCGGTTCTCGTCCTCCGTGCTTGCTTTTTCTCAGAAAGAGCCGTGGTGTGCGTTTTCGCCGGAAAACGCGTTTTCGGCCGAAAACGTGTACGTTTGCACTTCCCCGCCACAGGGAAGCTGCTAGCCGGGAATTCTCTGCCTGGTTCTACCCGCTGCCCGGAACGCTACGCAGGGCAAAAGCGGTTCTCGTCCTCCGTGCTTGCTTTTTCTCAGAAAGAGCCGTGGTGTGCGTTTTCGCCGGAAAACGCGTTTTCGGCCGAAAACGTGTACGTTTGCACTTCCCCGCCACAGGGAAGCTGCTAGCCGGGAATTCTCTGCCTGGTTCTACCCGCTGCCCGGAACGCTACGCAGGGCAAAAGCGGTTCTCGTCCTCCGTGCTTGCTTTTTCTCAGAAAGAGCCGTGGTGTGCGTTTTCGCCGGAAAACGCGTTTTCGGCCGAAAACGTGTACGTTTGCACTTCCCCGCCACAGGGAAGCTGCTAGCCGGGAATTCTCTGCCTGGTTCTACCCGCTGCCCGGAACGCTACGCAGGGCAAAAGCGGTTCTCGTCCTCCGTGCTTGCTTTTTCTCAGAAAGAGCCGTGGTGTGCGTTTTCGCCGGAAAACGCGTTTTCGGCCGAAAACGTGTACGTTTGCACTTCCCCGCCACAGGGAAGCTGCTAGCCGGGAATTCTCTGCCTGGTTCTACCCGCTGCCCGGAACGCTACGCAGGGCAAAAGCGGTTCTCGTCCTCCGTGCTTGCTTTTTCTCAGAAAGAGCCGTGGTGTGCGTTTTCGCCGGAAAACGCGTTTTCGGCCGAAAACGTGTACGTTTGCACTTCCCCGCCACAGGGAAGCTGCTAGCCGGGAATTCTCTGCCTGGTTCTACCCGCTGCCCGGAACGCTACGCAGGGCAAAAGCGGTTCTCGTCCTCCGTGCTTGCTTTTTCTCAGAAAGAGCCGTGGTGTGCGTTTTCGCCGGAAAACGCGTTTTCGGCCGAAAACGTGTACGTTTGCACTTCCCCGCCACAGGGAAGCTGCTAGCCGGGAATTCTCTGCCTGGTTCTACCCGCTGCCCGGAACGCTACGCAGGGCAAAAGCGGTTCTCGTCCTCCGTGCTTGCTTTTTCTCAGAAAGAGCCGTGGTGTGCGTTTTCGCCGGAAAACGCGTTTTCGGCCGAAAACGTGTACGTTTGCACTTCCCCGCCACAGGGAAGCTGCTAGCCGGGAATTCTCTGCCTGGTTCTACCCGCTGCCCGGAACGCTACGCAGGGCAAAAGCGGTTCTCGTCCTCCGTGCTTGCTTTTTCTCAGAAAGAGCCGTGGTGTGCGTTTTCGCCGGAAAACGCGTTTTCGGCCGAAAACGTGTACGTTTGCACTTCCCCGCCACAGGGAAGCTGCTAGCCGGGAATTCTCTGCCTGGTTCTACCCGCTGCCCGGAACGCTACGCAGGGCAAAAGCGGTTCTCGTCCTCCGTGCTTGCTTTTTCTCAGAAAGAGCCGTGGTGTGCGTTTTCGCCGGAAAACGCGTTTTCGGCCGAAAACGTGTACGTTTGCACTTCCCCGCCACAGGGAAGCTGCTAGCCGGGAATTCTCTGCCTGGTTCTACCCGCTGCCCGGAACGCTACGCAGGGCAAAAGCGGTTCTCGTCCTCCGTGCTTGCTTTTTCTCAGAAAGAGCCGTGGTGTGCGTTTTCGCCGGAAAACGCGTTTTCGGCCGAAAACGTGTACGTTTGCACTTCCCCGCCACAGGGAAGCTGCTAGCCGGGAATTCTCTGCCTGGTTCTACCCGCTGCCCGGAACGCTACGCAGGGCAAAAGCGGTTCTCGTCCTCCGTGCTTGCTTTTTCTCAGAAAGAGCCGTGGTGTGCGTTTTCGCCGGAAAACGCGTTTTCGGCCGAAAACGTGTACGTTTGCACTTCCCCGCCACAGGGAAGCTGCTAGCCGGGAATTCTCTGCCTGGTTCTACCCGCTGCCCGGAACGCTACGCAGGGCAAAAGCGGTTCTCGTCCTCCGTGCTTGCTTTTTCTCAGAAAGAGCCGTGGTGTGCGTTTTCGCCGGAAAACGCGTTTTCGGCCGAAAACGTGTACGTTTGCACTTCCCCGCCACAGGGAAGCTGCTAGCCGGGAATTCTCTGCCTGGTTCTACCCGCTGCCCGGAACGCTACGCAGGGCAAAAGCGGTTCTCGTCCTCCGTGCTTGCTTTTTCTCAGAAAGAGCCGTGGTGTGCGTTTTCGCCGGAAAACGCGTTTTCGGCCGAAAACGTGTACGTTTGCACTTCCCCGCCACAGGGAAGCTGCTAGCCGGGAATTCTCTGCCTGGTTCTACCCGCTGCCCGGAACGCTACGCAGGGCAAAAGCGGTTCTCGTCCTCCGTGCTTGCTTTTTCTCAGAAAGAGCCGTGGTGTGCGTTTTCGCCGGAAAACGCGTTTTCGGCCGAAAACGTGTACGTTTGCACTTCCCCGCCACAGGGAAGCTGCTAGCCGGGAATTCTCTGCCTGGTTCTACCCGCTGCCCGGAACGCTACGCAGGGCAAAAGCGGTTCTCGTCCTCCGTGCTTGCTTTTTCTCAGAAAGAGCCGTGGTGTGCGTTTTCGCCGGAAAACGCGTTTTCGGCCGAAAACGTGTACGTTTGCACTTCCCCGCCACAGGGAAGCTGCTAGCCGGGAATTCTCTGCCTGGTTCTACCCGCTGCCCGGAACGCTACGCAGGGCAAAAGCGGTTCTCGTCCTCCGTGCTTGCTTTTTCTCAGAAAGAGCCGTGGTGTGCGTTTTCGCCGGAAAACGCGTTTTCGGCCGAAAACGTGTACGTTTGCACTTCCCCGCCACAGGGAAGCTGCTAGCCGGGAATTCTCTGCCTGGTTCTACCCGCTGCCCGGAACGCTACGCAGGGCAAAAGCGGTTCTCGTCCTCCGTGCTTGCTTTTTCTCAGAAAGAGCCGTGGTGTGCGTTTTCGCCGGAAAACGCGTTTTCGGCCGAAAACGTGTACGTTTGCACTTCCCCGCCACAGGGAAGCTGCTAGCCGGGAATTCTCTGCCTGGTTCTACCCGCTGCCCGGAACGCTACGCAGGGCAAAAGCGGTTCTCGTCCTCCGTGCTTGCTTTTTCTCAGAAAGAGCCGTGGTGTGCGTTTTCGCCGGAAAACGCGTTTTCGGCCGAAAACGTGTACGTTTGCACTTCCCCGCCACAGGGAAGCTGCTAGCCGGGAATTCTCTGCCTGGTTCTACCCGCTGCCCGGAACGCTACGCAGGGCAAAAGCGGTTCTCGTCCTCCGTGCTTGCTTTTTCTCAGAAAGAGCCGTGGTGTGCGTTTTCGCCGGAAAACGCGTTTTCGGCCGAAAACGTGTACGTTTGCACTTCCCCGCCACAGGGAAGCTGCTAGCCGGGAATTCTCTGCCTGGTTCTACCCGCTGCCCGGAACGCTACGCAGGGCAAAAGCGGTTCTCGTCCTCCGTGCTTGCTTTTTCTCAGAAAGAGCCGTGGTGTGCGTTTTCGCCGGAAAACGCGTTTTCGGCCGAAAACGTGTACGTTTGCACTTCCCCGCCACAGGGAAGCTGCTAGCCGGGAATTCTCTGCCTGGTTCTACCCGCTGCCCGGAACGCTACGCAGGGCAAAAGCGGTTCTCGTCCTCCGTGCTTGCTTTTTCTCAGAAAGAGCCGTGGTGTGCGTTTTCGCCGGAAAACGCGTTTTCGGCCGAAAACGTGTACGTTTGCACTTCCCCGCCACAGGGAAGCTGCTAGCCGGGAATTCTCTGCCTGGTTCTACCCGCTGCCCGGAACGCTACGCAGGGCAAAAGCGGTTCTCGTCCTCCGTGCTTGCTTTTTCTCAGAAAGAGCCGTGGTGTGCGTTTTCGCCGGAAAACGCGTTTTCGGCCGAAAACGTGTACGTTTGCACTTCCCCGCCACAGGGAAGCTGCTAGCCGGGAATTCTCTGCCTGGTTCTACCCGCTGCCCGGAACGCTACGCAGGGCAAAAGCGGTTCTCGTCCTCCGTGCTTGCTTTTTCTCAGAAAGAGCCGTGGTGTGCGTTTTCGCCGGAAAACGCGTTTTCGGCCGAAAACGTGTACGTTTGCACTTCCCCGCCACAGGGAAGCTGCTAGCCGGGAATTCTCTGCCTGGTTCTACCCGCTGCCCGGAACGCTACGCAGGGCAAAAGCGGTTCTCGTCCTCCGTGCTTGCTTTTTCTCAGAAAGAGCCGTGGTGTGCGTTTTCGCCGGAAAACGCGTTTTCGGCCGAAAACGTGTACGTTTGCACTTCCCCGCCACAGGGAAGCTGCTAGCCGGGAATTCTCTGCCTGGTTCTACCCGCTGCCCGGAACGCTACGCAGGGCAAAAGCGGTTCTCGTCCTCCGTGCTTGCTTTTTCTCAGAAAGAGCCGTGGTGTGCGTTTTCGCCGGAAAACGCGTTTTCGGCCGAAAACGTGTACGTTTGCACTTCCCCGCCACAGGGAAGCTGCTAGCCGGGAATTCTCTGCCTGGTTCTACCCGCTGCCCGGAACGCTACGCAGGGCAAAAGCGGTTCTCGTCCTCCGTGCTTGCTTTTTCTCAGAAAGAGCCGTGGTGTGCGTTTTCGCCGGAAAACGCGTTTTCGGCCGAAAACGTGTACGTTTGCACTTCCCCGCCACAGGGAAGCTGCTAGCCGGGAATTCTCTGCCTGGTTCTACCCGCTGCCCGGAACGCTACGCAGGGCAAAAGCGGTTCTCGTCCTCCGTGCTTGCTTTTTCTCAGAAAGAGCCGTGGTGTGCGTTTTCGCCGGAAAACGCGTTTTCGGCCGAAAACGTGTACGTTTGCACTTCCCCGCCACAGGGAAGCTGCTAGCCGGGAATTCTCTGCCTGGTTCTACCCGCTGCCCGGAACGCTACGCAGGGCAAAAGCGGTTCTCGTCCTCCGTGCTTGCTTTTTCTCAGAAAGAGCCGTGGTGTGCGTTTTCGCCGGAAAACGCGTTTTCGGCCGAAAACGTGTACGTTTGCACTTCCCCGCCACAGGGAAGCTGCTAGCCGGGAATTCTCTGCCTGGTTCTACCCGCTGCCCGGAACGCTACGCAGGGCAAAAGCGGTTCTCGTCCTCCGTGCTTGCTTTTTCTCAGAAAGAGCCGTGGTGTGCGTTTTCGCCGGAAAACGCGTTTTCGGCCGAAAACGTGTACGTTTGCACTTCCCCGCCACAGGGAAGCTGCTAGCCGGGAATTCTCTGCCTGGTTCTACCCGCTGCCCGGAACGCTACGCAGGGCAAAAGCGGTTCTCGTCCTCCGTGCTTGCTTTTTCTCAGAAAGAGCCGTGGTGTGCGTTTTCGCCGGAAAACGCGTTTTCGGCCGAAAACGTGTACGTTTGCACTTCCCCGCCACAGGGAAGCTGCTAGCCGGGAATTCTCTGCCTGGTTCTACCCGCTGCCCGGAACGCTACGCAGGGCAAAAGCGGTTCTCGTCCTCCGTGCTTGCTTTTTCTCAGAAAGAGCCGTGGTGTGCGTTTTCGCCGGAAAACGCGTTTTCGGCCGAAAACGTGTACGTTTGCACTTCCCCGCCACAGGGAAGCTGCTAGCCGGGAATTCTCTGCCTGGTTCTACCCGCTGCCCGGAACGCTACGCAGGGCAAAAGCGGTTCTCGTCCTCCGTGCTTGCTTTTTCTCAGAAAGAGCCGTGGTGTGCGTTTTCGCCGGAAAACGCGTTTTCGGCCGAAAACGTGTACGTTTGCACTTCCCCGCCACAGGGAAGCTGCTAGCCGGGAATTCTCTGCCTGGTTCTACCCGCTGCCCGGAACGCTACGCAGGGCAAAAGCGGTTCTCGTCCTCCGTGCTTGCTTTTTCTCAGAAAGAGCCGTGGTGTGCGTTTTCGCCGGAAAACGCGTTTTCGGCCGAAAACGTGTACGTTTGCACTTCCCCGCCACAGGGAAGCTGCTAGCCGGGAATTCTCTGCCTGGTTCTACCCGCTGCCCGGAACGCTACGCAGGGCAAAAGCGGTTCTCGTCCTCCGTGCTTGCTTTTTCTCAGAAAGAGCCGTGGTGTGCGTTTTCGCCGGAAAACGCGTTTTCGGCCGAAAACGTGTACGTTTGCACTTCCCCGCCACAGGGAAGCTGCTAGCCGGGAATTCTCTGCCTGGTTCTACCCGCTGCCCGGAACGCTACGCAGGGCAAAAGCGGTTCTCGTCCTCCGTGCTTGCTTTTTCTCAGAAAGAGCCGTGGTGTGCGTTTTCGCCGGAAAACGCGTTTTCGGCCGAAAACGTGTACGTTTGCACTTCCCCGCCACAGGGAAGCTGCTAGCCGGGAATTCTCTGCCTGGTTCTACCCGCTGCCCGGAACGCTACGCAGGGCAAAAGCGGTTCTCGTCCTCCGTGCTTGCTTTTTCTCAGAAAGAGCCGTGGTGTGCGTTTTCGCCGGAAAACGCGTTTTCGGCCGAAAACGTGTACGTTTGCACTTCCCCGCCACAGGGAAGCTGCTAGCCGGGAATTCTCTGCCTGGTTCTACCCGCTGCCCGGAACGCTACGCAGGGCAAAAGCGGTTCTCGTCCTCCGTGCTTGCTTTTTCTCAGAAAGAGCCGTGGTGTGCGTTTTCGCCGGAAAACGCGTTTTCGGCCGAAAACGTGTACGTTTGCACTTCCCCGCCACAGGGAAGCTGCTAGCCGGGAATTCTCTGCCTGGTTCTACCCGCTGCCCGGAACGCTACGCAGGGCAAAAGCGGTTCTCGTCCTCCGTGCTTGCTTTTTCTCAGAAAGAGCCGTGGTGTGCGTTTTCGCCGGAAAACGCGTTTTCGGCCGAAAACGTGTACGTTTGCACTTCCCCGCCACAGGGAAGCTGCTAGCCGGGAATTCTCTGCCTGGTTCTACCCGCTGCCCGGAACGCTACGCAGGGCAAAAGCGGTTCTCGTCCTCCGTGCTTGCTTTTTCTCAGAAAGAGCCGTGGTGTGCGTTTTCGCCGGAAAACGCGTTTTCGGCCGAAAACGTGTACGTTTGCACTTCCCCGCCACAGGGAAGCTGCTAGCCGGGAATTCTCTGCCTGGTTCTACCCGCTGCCCGGAACGCTACGCAGGGCAAAAGCGGTTCTCGTCCTCCGTGCTTGCTTTTTCTCAGAAAGAGCCGTGGTGTGCGTTTTCGCCGGAAAACGCGTTTTCGGCCGAAAACGTGTACGTTTGCACTTCCCCGCCACAGGGAAGCTGCTAGCCGGGAATTCTCTGCCTGGTTCTACCCGCTGCCCGGAACGCTACGCAGGGCAAAAGCGGTTCTCGTCCTCCGTGCTTGCTTTTTCTCAGAAAGAGCCGTGGTGTGCGTTTTCGCCGGAAAACGCGTTTTCGGCCGAAAACGTGTACGTTTGCACTTCCCCGCCACAGGGAAGCTGCTAGCCGGGAATTCTCTGCCTGGTTCTACCCGCTGCCCGGAACGCTACGCAGGGCAAAAGCGGTTCTCGTCCTCCGTGCTTGCTTTTTCTCAGAAAGAGCCGTGGTGTGCGTTTTCGCCGGAAAACGCGTTTTCGGCCGAAAACGTGTACGTTTGCACTTCCCCGCCACAGGGAAGCTGCTAGCCGGGAATTCTCTGCCTGGTTCTACCCGCTGCCCGGAACGCTACGCAGGGCAAAAGCGGTTCTCGTCCTCCGTGCTTGCTTTTTCTCAGAAAGAGCCGTGGTGTGCGTTTTCGCCGGAAAACGCGTTTTCGGCCGAAAACGTGTACGTTTGCACTTCCCCGCCACAGGGAAGCTGCTAGCCGGGAATTCTCTGCCTGGTTCTACCCGCTGCCCGGAACGCTACGCAGGGCAAAAGCGGTTCTCTCGTCCTCCGTGCTTGCTTTTTCTCAGAAAGAGCCGTGGTGTGCGTTTTCGCCGGAAAACGCGTTTTCGGCCGAAAACGTGTACGTTTGCACTTCCCCGCCACAGGGAAGCTGCTAGCCGGGAATTCTCTGCCTGGTTCTACCCGCTGCCCGGAACGCTACGCAGGGCAAAAGCGGTTCTCGTCCTCCGTGCTTGCTTTTTCTCAGAAAGAGCCGTGGTGTGCGTTTTCGCCGGAAAACGCGTTTTCGGCCGAAAACGTGTACGTTTGCACTTCCCCGCCACAGGGAAGCTGCTAGCCGGGAATTCTCTGCCTGGTTCTACCCGCTGCCCGGAACGCTACGCAGGGCAAAAGCGGTTCTCGTCCTCCGTGCTTGCTTTTTCTCAGAAAGAGCCGTGGTGTGCGTTTTCGCCGGAAAACGCGTTTTCGGCCGAAAACGTGTACGTTTGCACTTCCCCGCCACAGGGAAGCTGCTAGCCGGGAATTCTCTGCCTGGTTCTACCCGCTGCCCGGAACGCTACGCAGGGCAAAAGCGGTTCTCGTCCTCCGTGCTTGCTTTTTCTCAGAAAGAGCCGTGGTGTGCGTTTTCGCCGGAAAACGCGTTTTCGGCCGAAAACGTGTACGTTTGCACTTCCCCGCCACAGGGAAGCTGCTAGCCGGGAATTCTCTGCCTGGTTCTACCCGCTGCCCGGAACGCTACGCAGGGCAAAAGCGGTTCTCGTCCTCCGTGCTTGCTTTTTCTCAGAAAGAGCCGTGGTGTGCGTTTTCGCCGGAAAACGCGTTTTCGGCCGAAAACGTGTACGTTTGCACTTCCCCGCCACAGGGAAGCTGCTAGCCGGGAATTCTCTGCCTGGTTCTACCCGCTGCCCGGAACGCTACGCAGGGCAAAAGCGGTTCTCGTCCTCCGTGCTTGCTTTTTCTCAGAAAGAGCCGTGGTGTGCGTTTTCGCCGGAAAACGCGTTTTCGGCCGAAAACGTGTACGTTTGCACTTCCCCGCCACAGGGAAGCTGCTAGCCGGGAATTCTCTGCCTGGTTCTACCCGCTGCCCGGAACGCTACGCAGGGCAAAAGCGGTTCTCGTCCTCCGTGCTTGCTTTTTCTCAGAAAGAGCCGTGGTGTGCGTTTTCGCCGGAAAACGCGTTTTCGGCCGAAAACGTGTACGTTTGCACTTCCCCGCCACAGGGAAGCTGCTAGCCGGGAATTCTCTGCCTGGTTCTACCCGCTGCCCGGAACGCTACGCAGGGCAAAAGCGGTTCTCGTCCTCCGTGCTTGCTTTTTCTCAGAAAGAGCCGTGGTGTGCGTTTTCGCCGGAAAACGCGTTTTCGGCCGAAAACGTGTACGTTTGCACTTCCCCGCCACAGGGAAGCTGCTAGCCGGGAATTCTCTGCCTGGTTCTACCCGCTGCCCGGAACGCTACGCAGGGCAAAAGCGGTTCTCGTCCTCCGTGCTTGCTTTTTCTCAGAAAGAGCCGTGGTGTGCGTTTTCGCCGGAAAACGCGTTTTCGGCCGAAAACGTGTACGTTTGCACTTCCCCGCCACAGGGAAGCTGCTAGCCGGGAATTCTCTGCCTGGTTCTACCCGCTGCCCGGAACGCTACGCAGGGCAAAAGCGGTTCTCGTCCTCCGTGCTTGCTTTTTCTCAGAAAGAGCCGTGGTGTGCGTTTTCGCCGGAAAACGCGTTTTCGGCCGAAAACGTGTACGTTTGCACTTCCCCGCCACAGGGAAGCTGCTAGCCGGGAATTCTCTGCCTGGTTCTACCCGCTGCCCGGAACGCTACGCGAAGCTGCTAGCCGGGAATTCTCTGCCTGGTTCTACCCGCTGCCCGGAACGCTACGCAGGGCGTGTGCGTTTTCGCCGGAAAACGCGTTTTCGGCCGAAAACGTGTACTTCCCCGCCACAGGGAAGCTGCTAGCCGGGAATTCTCTGCCTGGTTCTACCCGCTGCCCGGAACGCTACGCAGGGCAAAAGCGGTTCTCGTCCTCCGTGCTTGCTTTTTCTCAGAAAGAGCCGTGGTGTGCGTTTTCGCCGGAAAACGCGTTTTCGGCCGAAAACGTGTACGTTTGCACTTCCCCGCCACAGGGAAGCTGCTAGCCGGGAATTCTCTGCCTGGTTCTACCCGCTGCCCGGAACGCTACGCAGGGCAAAAGCGGTTCTCGTCCTCCGTGCTTGCTTTTTCTCAGAAAGAGCCGTGGTGTGCGTTTTCGCCGGAAAACGCGTTTTCGGCCGAAAACGTGTACGTTTGCACTTCCCCGCCACAGGGAAGCTGCTAGCCGGGAATTCTCTGCCTGGTTCTACCCGCTGCCCGGAACGCTACGCAGGGCAAAAGCGGTTCTCGTCCTCCGTGCTTGCTTTTTCTCAGAAAGAGCCGTGGTGTGCGTTTTCGCCGGAAAACGCGTTTTCGGCCGAAAACGTGTACGTTTGCACTTCCCCGCCACAGGGAAGCTGCTAGCCGGGAATTCTCTGCCTGGTTCTACCCGCTGCCCGGAACGCTACGCAGGGCAAAAGCGGTTCTCGTCCTCCGTGCTTGCTTTTTCTCAGAAAGAGCCGTGGTGTGCGTTTTCGCCGGAAAACGCGTTTTCGGCCGAAAACGTGTACGTTTGCACTTCCCCGCCACAGGGAAGCTGCTAGCCGGGAATTCTCTGCCTGGTTCTACCCGCTGCCCGGAACGCTACGCAGGGCAAAAGCGGTTCTCGTCCTCCGTGCTTGCTTTTTCTCAGAAAGAGCCGTGGTGTGCGTTTTCGCCGGAAAACGCGTTTTCGGCCGAAAACGTGTACGTTTGCACTTCCCCGCCACAGGGAAGCTGCTAGCCGGGAATTCTCTGCCTGGTTCTACCCGCTGCCCGGAACGCTACGCAGGGCAAAAGCGGTTCTCGTCCTCCGTGCTTGCTTTTTCTCAGAAAGAGCCGTGGTGTGCGTTTTCGCCGGAAAACGCGTTTTCGGCCGAAAACGTGTACGTTTGCACTTCCCCGCCACAGGGAAGCTGCTAGCCGGGAATTCTCTGCCTGGTTCTACCCGCTGCCCGGAACGCTACGCAGGGCAAAAGCGGTTCTCGTCCTCCGTGCTTGCTTTTTCTCAGAAAGAGCCGTGGTGTGCGTTTTCGCCGGAAAACGCGTTTTCGGCCGAAAACGTGTACGTTTGCACTTCCCCGCCACAGGGAAGCTGCTAGCCGGGAATTCTCTGCCTGGTTCTACCCGCTGCCCGGAACGCTACGCAGGGCAAAAGCGGTTCTCGTCCTCCGTGCTTGCTTTTTCTCAGAAAGAGCCGTGGTGTGCGTTTTCGCCGGAAAACGCGTTTTCGGCCGAAAACGTGTACGTTTGCACTTCCCCGCCACAGGGAAGCTGCTAGCCGGGAATTCTCTGCCTGGTTCTACCCGCTGCCCGGAACGCTACGCAGGGCAAAAGCGGTTCTCGTCCTCCGTGCTTGCTTTTTCTCAGAAAGAGCCGTGGTGTGCGTTTTCGCCGGAAAACGCGTTTTCGGCCGAAAACGTGTACGTTTGCACTTCCCCGCCACAGGGAAGCTGCTAGCCGGGAATTCTCTGCCTGGTTCTACCCGCTGCCCGGAACGCTACGCAGGGCAAAAGCGGTTCTCGTCCTCCGTGCTTGCTTTTTCTCAGAAAGAGCCGTGGTGTGCGTTTTCGCCGGAAAACGCGTTTTCGGCCGAAAACGTGTACGTTTGCACTTCCCCGCCACAGGGAAGCTGCTAGCCGGGAATTCTCTGCCTGGTTCTACCCGCTGCCCGGAACGCTACGCAGGGCAAAAGCGGTTCTCGTCCTCCGTGCTTGCTTTTTCTCAGAAAGAGCCGTGGTGTGCGTTTTCGCCGGAAAACGCGTTTTCGGCCGAAAACGTGTACGTTTGCACTTCCCCGCCACAGGGAAGCTGCTAGCCGGGAATTCTCTGCCTGGTTCTACCCGCTGCCCGGAACGCTACGCAGGGCAAAAGCGGTTCTCGTCCTCCGTGCTTGCTTTTTCTCAGAAAGAGCCGTGGTGTGCGTTTTCGCCGGAAAACGCGTTTTCGGCCGAAAACGTGTACGTTTGCACTTCCCCGCCACAGGGAAGCTGCTAGCCGGGAATTCTCTGCCTGGTTCTACCCGCTGCCCGGAACGCTACGCAGGGCAAAAGCGGTTCTCGTCCTCCGTGCTTGCTTTTTCTCAGAAAGAGCCGTGGTGTGCGTTTTCGCCGGAAAACGCGTTTTCGGCCGAAAACGTGTACGTTTGCACTTCCCCGCCACAGGGAAGCTGCTAGCCGGGAATTCTCTGCCTGGTTCTACCCGCTGCCCGGAACGCTACGCAGGGCAAAAGCGGTTCTCGTCCTCCGTGCTTGCTTTTTCTCAGAAAGAGCCGTGGTGTGCGTTTTCGCCGGAAAACGCGTTTTCGGCCGAAAACGTGTACGTTTGCACTTCCCCGCCACAGGGAAGCTGCTAGCCGGGAATTCTCTGCCTGGTTCTACCCGCTGCCCGGAACGCTACGCAGGGCAAAAGCGGTTCTCGTCCTCCGTGCTTGCTTTTTCTCAGAAAGAGCCGTGGTGTGCGTTTTCGCCGGAAAACGCGTTTTCGGCCGAAAACGTGTACGTTTGCACTTCCCCGCCACAGGGAAGCTGCTAGCCGGGAATTCTCTGCCTGGTTCTACCCGCTGCCCGGAACGCTACGCAGGGCAAAAGCGGTTCTCGTCCTCCGTGCTTGCTTTTTCTCAGAAAGAGCCGTGGTGTGCGTTTTCGCCGGAAAACGCGTTTTCGGCCGAAAACGTGTACGTTTGCACTTCCCCGCCACAGGGAAGCTGCTAGCCGGGAATTCTCTGCCTGGTTCTACCCGCTGCCCGGAACGCTACGCAGGGCAAAAGCGGTTCTCGTCCTCCGTGCTTGCTTTTTCTCAGAAAGAGCCGTGGTGTGCGTTTTCGCCGGAAAACGCGTTTTCGGCCGAAAACGTGTACGTTTGCACTTCCCCGCCACAGGGAAGCTGCTAGCCGGGAATTCTCTGCCTGGTTCTACCCGCTGCCCGGAACGCTACGCAGGGCAAAAGCGGTTCTCGTCCTCCGTGCTTGCTTTTTCTCAGAAAGAGCCGTGGTGTGCGTTTTCGCCGGAAAACGCGTTTTCGGCCGAAAACGTGTACGTTTGCACTTCCCCGCCACAGGGAAGCTGCTAGCCGGGAATTCTCTGCCTGGTTCTACCCGCTGCCCGGAACGCTACGCAGGGCAAAAGCGGTTCTCGTCCTCCGTGCTTGCTTTTTCTCAGAAAGAGCCGTGGTGTGCGTTTTCGCCGGAAAACGCGTTTTCGGCCGAAAACGTGTACGTTTGCACTTCCCCGCCACAGGGAAGCTGCTAGCCGGGAATTCTCTGCCTGGTTCTACCCGCTGCCCGGAACGCTACGCAGGGCAAAAGCGGTTCTCGTCCTCCGTGCTTGCTTTTTCTCAGAAAGAGCCGTGGTGTGCGTTTTCGCCGGAAAACGCGTTTTCGGCCGAAAACGTGTACGTTTGCACTTCCCCGCCACAGGGAAGCTGCTAGCCGGGAATTCTCTGCCTGGTTCTACCCGCTGCCCGGAACGCTACGCAGGGCAAAAGCGGTTCTCGTCCTCCGTGCTTGCTTTTTCTCAGAAAGAGCCGTGGTGTGCGTTTTCGCCGGAAAACGCGTTTTCGGCCGAAAACGTGTACGTTTGCACTTCCCCGCCACAGGGAAGCTGCTAGCCGGGAATTCTCTGCCTGGTTCTACCCGCTGCCCGGAACGCTACGCAGGGCAAAAGCGGTTCTCGTCCTCCGTGCTTGCTTTTTCTCAGAAAGAGCCGTGGTGTGCGTTTTCGCCGGAAAACGCGTTTTCGGCCGAAAACGTGTACGTTTGCACTTCCCCGCCACAGGGAAGCTGCTAGCCGGGAATTCTCTGCCTGGTTCTACCCGCTGCCCGGAACGCTACGCAGGGCAAAAGCGGTTCTCGTCCTCCGTGCTTGCTTTTTCTCAGAAAGAGCCGTGGTGTGCGTTTTCGCCGGAAAACGCGTTTTCGGCCGAAAACGTGTACGTTTGCACTTCCCCGCCACAGGGAAGCTGCTAGCCGGGAATTCTCTGCCTGGTTCTACCCGCTGCCCGGAACGCTACGCAGGGCAAAAGCGGTTCTCGTCCTCCGTGCTTGCTTTTTCTCAGAAAGAGCCGTGGTGTGCGTTTTCGCCGGAAAACGCGTTTTCGGCCGAAAACGTGTACGTTTGCACTTCCCCGCCACAGGGAAGCTGCTAGCCGGGAATTCTCTGCCTGGTTCTACCCGCTGCCCGGAACGCTACGCAGGGCAAAAGCGGTTCTCGTCCTCCGTGCTTGCTTTTTCTCAGAAAGAGCCGTGGTGTGCGTTTTCGCCGGAAAACGCGTTTTCGGCCGAAAACGTGTACGTTTGCACTTCCCCGCCACAGGGAAGCTGCTAGCCGGGAATTCTCTGCCTGGTTCTACCCGCTGCCCGGAACGCTACGCAGGGCAAAAGCGGTTCTCGTCCTCCGTGCTTGCTTTTTCTCAGAAAGAGCCGTGGTGTGCGTTTTCGCCGGAAAACGCGTTTTCGGCCGAAAACGTGTACGTTTGCACTTCCCCGCCACAGGGAAGCTGCTAGCCGGGAATTCTCTGCCTGGTTCTACCCGCTGCCCGGAACGCTACGCAGGGCAAAAGCGGTTCTCGTCCTCCGTGCTTGCTTTTTCTCAGAAAGAGCCGTGGTGTGCGTTTTCGCCGGAAAACGCGTTTTCGGCCGAAAACGTGTACGTTTGCACTTCCCCGCCACAGGGAAGCTGCTAGCCGGGAATTCTCTGCCTGGTTCTACCCGCTGCCCGGAACGCTACGCAGGGCAAAAGCGGTTCTCGTCCTCCGTGCTTGCTTTTTCTCAGAAAGAGCCGTGGTGTGCGTTTTCGCCGGAAAACGCGTTTTCGGCCGAAAACGTGTACGTTTGCACTTCCCCGCCACAGGGAAGCTGCTAGCCGGGAATTCTCTGCCTGGTTCTACCCGCTGCCCGGAACGCTACGCAGGGCAAAAGCGGTTCTCGTCCTCCGTGCTTGCTTTTTCTCAGAAAGAGCCGTGGTGTGCGTTTTCGCCGGAAAACGCGTTTTCGGCCGAAAACGTGTACGTTTGCACTTCCCCGCCACAGGGAAGCTGCTAGCCGGGAATTCTCTGCCTGGTTCTACCCGCTGCCCGGAACGCTACGCAGGGCAAAAGCGGTTCTCGTCCTCCGTGCTTGCTTTTTCTCAGAAAGAGCCGTGGTGTGCGTTTTCGCCGGAAAACGCGTTTTCGGCCGAAAACGTGTACGTTTGCACTTCCCCGCCACAGGGAAGCTGCTAGCCGGGAATTCTCTGCCTGGTTCTACCCGCTGCCCGGAACGCTACGCAGGGCAAAAGCGGTTCTCGTCCTCCGTGCTTGCTTTTTCTCAGAAAGAGCCGTGGTGTGCGTTTTCGCCGGAAAACGCGTTTTCGGCCGAAAACGTGTACGTTTGCACTTCCCCGCCACAGGGAAGCTGCTAGCCGGGAATTCTCTGCCTGGTTCTACCCGCTGCCCGGAACGCTACGCAGGGCAAAAGCGGTTCTCGTCCTCCGTGCTTGCTTTTTCTCAGAAAGAGCCGTGGTGTGCGTTTTCGCCGGAAAACGCGTTTTCGGCCGAAAACGTGTACGTTTGCACTTCCCCGCCACAGGGAAGCTGCTAGCCGGGAATTCTCTGCCTGGTTCTACCCGCTGCCCGGAACGCTACGCAGGGCAAAAGCGGTTCTCGTCCTCCGTGCTTGCTTTTTCTCAGAAAGAGCCGTGGTGTGCGTTTTCGCCGGAAAACGCGTTTTCGGCCGAAAACGTGTACGTTTGCACTTCCCCGCCACAGGGAAGCTGCTAGCCGGGAATTCTCTGCCTGGTTCTACCCGCTGCCCGGAACGCTACGCAGGGCAAAAGCGGTTCTCGTCCTCCGTGCTTGCTTTTTCTCAGAAAGAGCCGTGGTGTGCGTTTTCGCCGGAAAACGCGTTTTCGGCCGAAAACGTGTACGTTTGCACTTCCCCGCCACAGGGAAGCTGCTAGCCGGGAATTCTCTGCCTGGTTCTACCCGCTGCCCGGAACGCTACGCAGGGCAAAAGCGGTTCTCGTCCTCCGTGCTTGCTTTTTCTCAGAAAGAGCCGTGGTGTGCGTTTTCGCCGGAAAACGCGTTTTCGGCCGAAAACGTGTACGTTTGCACTTCCCCGCCACAGGGAAGCTGCTAGCCGGGAATTCTCTGCCTGGTTCTACCCGCTGCCCGGAACGCTACGCAGGGCAAAAGCGGTTCTCGTCCTCCGTGCTTGCTTTTTCTCAGAAAGAGCCGTGGTGTGCGTTTTCGCCGGAAAACGCGTTTTCGGCCGAAAACGTGTACGTTTGCACTTCCCCGCCACAGGGAAGCTGCTAGCCGGGAATTCTCTGCCTGGTTCTACCCGCTGCCCGGAACGCTACGCAGGGCAAAAGCGGTTCTCGTCCTCCGTGCTTGCTTTTTCTCAGAAAGAGCCGTGGTGTGCGTTTTCGCCGGAAAACGCGTTTTCGGCCGAAAACGTGTACGTTTGCACTTCCCCGCCACAGGGAAGCTGCTAGCCGGGAATTCTCTGCCTGGTTCTACCCGCTGCCCGGAACGCTACGCAGGGCAAAAGCGGTTCTCGTCCTCCGTGCTTGCTTTTTCTCAGAAAGAGCCGTGGTGTGCGTTTTCGCCGGAAAACGCGTTTTCGGCCGAAAACGTGTACGTTTGCACTTCCCCGCCACAGGGAAGCTGCTAGCCGGGAATTCTCTGCCTGGTTCTACCCGCTGCCCGGAACGCTACGCAGGGCAAAAGCGGTTCTCGTCCTCCGTGCTTGCTTTTTCTCAGAAAGAGCCGTGGTGTGCGTTTTCGCCGGAAAACGCGTTTTCGGCCGAAAACGTGTACGTTTGCACTTCCCCGCCACAGGGAAGCTGCTAGCCGGGAATTCTCTGCCTGGTTCTACCCGCTGCCCGGAACGCTACGCAGGGCAAAAGCGGTTCTCGTCCTCCGTGCTTGCTTTTTCTCAGAAAGAGCCGTGGTGTGCGTTTTCGCCGGAAAACGCGTTTTCGGCCGAAAACGTGTACGTTTGCACTTCCCCGCCACAGGGAAGCTGCTAGCCGGGAATTCTCTGCCTGGTTCTACCCGCTGCCCGGAACGCTACGCAGGGCAAAAGCGGTTCTCGTCCTCCGTGCTTGCTTTTTCTCAGAAAGAGCCGTGGTGTGCGTTTTCGCCGGAAAACGCGTTTTCGGCCGAAAACGTGTACGTTTGCACTTCCCCGCCACAGGGAAGCTGCTAGCCGGGAATTCTCTGCCTGGTTCTACCCGCTGCCCGGAACGCTACGCAGGGCAAAAGCGGTTCTCGTCCTCCGTGCTTGCTTTTTCTCAGAAAGAGCCGTGGTGTGCGTTTTCGCCGGAAAACGCGTTTTCGGCCGAAAACGTGTACGTTTGCACTTCCCCGCCACAGGGAAGCTGCTAGCCGGGAATTCTCTGCCTGGTTCTACCCGCTTCCCGGAACGCTACGCAGGGCAAAAGCGGTTCTCGTCCTCCGTGCTTGCTTTTTCTCAGAAAGAGCCGTGGTGTGCGTTTTCGCCGGAAAACGCGTTTTCGGCCGAAAACGTGTACGTTTGCACTTCCCCGCCACAGGGAAGCTGCTAGCCGGGAATTCTCTGCCTGGTTCTACCCGCTGCCCGGAACGCTACGCAGGGCAAAAGCGGTTCTCGTCCTCCGTGCTTGCTTTTTCTCAGAAAGAGCCGTGGTGTGCGTTTTCGCCGGAAAACGCGTTTTCGGCCGAAAACGTGTACGTTTGCACTTCCCCGCCACAGGGAAGCTGCTAGCCGGGAATTCTCTGCCTGGTTCTACCCGCTGCCCGGAACGCTACGCAGGGCAAAAGCGGTTCTCGTCCTCCGTGCTTGCTTTTTCTCAGAAAGAGCCGTGGTGTGCGTTTTCGCCGGAAAACGCGTTTTCGGCCGAAAACGTGTACGTTTGCACTTCCCCGCCACAGGGAAGCTGCTAGCCGGGAATTCTCTGCCTGGTTCTACCCGCTGCCCGGAACGCTACGCAGGGCAAAAGCGGTTCTCGTCCTCCGTGCTTGCTTTTTCTCAGAAAGAGCCGTGGTGTGCGTTTTCGCCGGAAAACGCGTTTTCGGCCGAAAACGTGTACGTTTGCACTTCCCCGCCACAGGGAAGCTGCTAGCCGGGAATTCTCTGCCTGGTTCTACCCGCTGCCCGGAACGCTACGCAGGGCAAAAGCGGTTCTCGTCCTCCGTGCTTGCTTTTTCTCAGAAAGAGCCGTGGTGTGCGTTTTCGCCGGAAAACGCGTTTTCGGCCGAAAACGTGTACGTTTGCACTTCCCCGCCACAGGGAAGCTGCTAGCCGGGAATTCTCTGCCTGGTTCTACCCGCTGCCCGGAACGCTACGCAGGGCAAAAGCGGTTCTCGTCCTCCGTGCTTGCTTTTTCTCAGAAAGAGCCGTGGTGTGCGTTTTCGCCGGAAAACGCGTTTTCGGCCGAAAACGTGTACGTTTGCACTTCCCCGCCACAGGGAAGCTGCTAGCCGGGAATTCTCTGCCTGGTTCTACCCGCTGCCCGGAACGCTACGCAGGGCAAAAGCGGTTCTCGTCCTCCGTGCTTGCTTTTTCTCAGAAAGAGCCGTGGTGTGCGTTTTCGCCGGAAAACGCGTTTTCGGCCGAAAACGTGTACGTTTGCACTTCCCCGCCACAGGGAAGCTGCTAGCCGGGAATTCTCTGCCTGGTTCTACCCGCTGCCCGGAACGCTACGCAGGGCAAAAGCGGTTCTCGTCCTCCGTGCTTGCTTTTTCTCAGAAAGAGCCGTGGTGTGCGTTTTCGCCGGAAAACGCGTTTTCGGCCGAAAACGTGTACGTTTGCACTTCCCCGCCACAGGGAAGCTGCTAGCCGGGAATTCTCTGCCTGGTTCTACCCGCTGCCCGGAACGCTACGCAGGGCAAAAGCGGTTCTCGTCCTCCGTGCTTGCTTTTTCTCAGAAAGAGCCGTGGTGTGCGTTTTCGCCGGAAAACGCGTTTTCGGCCGAAAACGTGTACGTTTGCACTTCCCCGCCACAGGGAAGCTGCTAGCCGGGAATTCTCTGCCTGGTTCTACCCGCTGCCCGGAACGCTACGCAGGGCAAAAGCGGTTCTCGTCCTCCGTGCTTGCTTTTTCTCAGAAAGAGCCGTGGTGTGCGTTTTCGCCGGAAAACGCGTTTTCGGCCGAAAACGTGTACGTTTGCACTTCCCCGCCACAGGGAAGCTGCTAGCCGGGAATTCTCTGCCTGGTTCTACCCGCTGCCCGGAACGCTACGCAGGGCAAAAGCGGTTCTCGTCCTCCGTGCTTGCTTTTTCTCAGAAAGAGCCGTGGTGTGCGTTTTCGCCGGAAAACGCGTTTTCGGCCGAAAACGTGTACGTTTGCACTTCCCCGCCACAGGGAAGCTGCTAGCCGGGAATTCTCTGCCTGGTTCTACCCGCTGCCCGGAACGCTACGCAGGGCAAAAGCGGTTCTCGTCCTCCGTGCTTGCTTTTTCTCAGAAAGAGCCGTGGTGTGCGTTTTCGCCGGAAAACGCGTTTTCGGCCGAAAACGTGTACGTTTGCACTTCCCCGCCACAGGGAAGCTGCTAGCCGGGAATTCTCTGCCTGGTTCTACCCGCTGCCCGGAACGCTACGCAGGGCAAAAGCGGTTCTCGTCCTCCGTGCTTGCTTTTTCTCAGAAAGAGCCGTGGTGTGCGTTTTCGCCGGAAAACGCGTTTTCGGCCGAAAACGTGTACGTTTGCACTTCCCCGCCACAGGGAAGCTGCTAGCCGGGAATTCTCTGCCTGGTTCTACCCGCTGCCCGGAACGCTACGCAGGGCAAAAGCGGTTCTCGTCCTCCGTGCTTGCTTTTTCTCAGAAAGAGCCGTGGTGTGCGTTTTCGCCGGAAAACGCGTTTTCGGCCGAAAACGTGTACGTTTGCACTTCCCCGCCACAGGGAAGCTGCTAGCCGGGAATTCTCTGCCTGGTTCTACCCGCTGCCCGGAACGCTACGCAGGGCAAAAGCGGTTCTCGTCCTCCGTGCTTGCTTTTTCTCAGAAAGAGCCGTGGTGTGCGTTTTCGCCGGAAAACGCGTTTTCGGCCGAAAACGTGTACGTTTGCACTTCCCCGCCACAGGGAAGCTGCTAGCCGGGAATTCTCTGCCTGGTTCTACCCGCTGCCCGGAACGCTACGCAGGGCAAAAGCGGTTCTCGTCCTCCGTGCTTGCTTTTTCTCAGAAAGAGCCGTGGTGTGCGTTTTCGCCGGAAAACGCGTTTTCGGCCGAAAACGTGTACGTTTGCACTTCCCCGCCACAGGGAAGCTGCTAGCCGGGAATTCTCTGCCTGGTTCTACCCGCTGCCCGGAACGCTACGCAGGGCAAAAGCGGTTCTCGTCCTCCGTGCTTGCTTTTTCTCAGAAAGAGCCGTGGTGTGCGTTTTCGCCGGAAAACGCGTTTTCGGCCGAAAACGTGTACGTTTGCACTTCCCCGCCACAGGGAAGCTGCTAGCCGGGAATTCTCTGCCTGGTTCTACCCGCTGCCCGGAACGCTACGCAGGGCAAAAGCGGTTCTCGTCCTCCGTGCTTGCTTTTTCTCAGAAAGAGCCGTGGTGTGCGTTTTCGCCGGAAAACGCGTTTTCGGCCGAAAACGTGTACGTTTGCACTTCCCCGCCACAGGGAAGCTGCTAGCCGGGAATTCTCTGCCTGGTTCTACCCGCTGCCCGGAACGCTACGCAGGGCAAAAGCGGTTCTCGTCCTCCGTGCTTGCTTTTTCTCAGAAAGAGCCGTGGTGTGCGATTTCGCCGGAAAACGCGTTTTCGGCCGAAAACGTGTACGTTTGCACTTCCCCGCCACAGGGAAGCTGCTAGCCGGGAATTCTCTGCCTGGTTC
>NW_027438018.1:0-47320 GCF_965140245.1 Athene noctua | reverse complement strand
TAGAGGGAAACTTGCTCATCAACAGGGTATGCATATGCACACGTGTCGTGGTTTGAGCCCAGAGGGCAGCTGAGCATCACGCAGCTGTTCGCTCACCCCTTCCCCCTCAGGAATGGAAAGGAGAAAATAAAGCAAACAGCTCGGGAATTGAGATAAGGACAGGGAAGGATAACTCGCCCATTACAGTCATGGGCAAAACACAGATACGTTAGGAGAAGAAAAAGAACATCGCTATTTCAAACACTAACAATAACAACACTTAACAGACAGAGTGGGCCAGCGAGAAACATTACCACATCTTAAAAACCCCTTCTCTCCACCCTTCCCTTCTTCCTGGGCTCAGTTTGTTCCCAGTCTCTCTACCTCCTCCCCTCCAGTGATGCAGGGGGACAGGGGATGGGGAGGTGTGGTCAGTCCGCCGCTCCTTCCTCCTTGGTGAGAGGATTCCTTGCCTTCTCCCCTACTCCAGCGTGGTGTCCCTCTCACAGGAGTCAGTCCTCCGCAAACTTGCTCTGACGTGAGTTGTTCCCAGGGGATACATTCTTCCCAAGATCCTCCAGCATGGGTCTGTCCCGTGTGCTGCAGTCCTCCCAGCACCAAACTACAATAGTAGGGGCTTCTTCCCATAAAGTCCTGACCTTCTTCGGGTGCAGCCATCTGCTCTGGTGTGGGGTCTTCCACAGGCTGCAGGTCAGCATGTGCTCCACTGGTGACCTCCATGGATGGGAGGGAGGCAGCCCTGCCATCTCACCATGGGATACAGGGCGAGGTCTCTGCTCCAGCACACCTCCCCGCCTTCCTCCACCTCCTTTCTTCCACTGACCTTGGTGTTGGCATAGGTGTCCTCCTCACAACTTCTCCTCACAACTCCAACTCCTCCACCCAGGTTCCCCTTCTTAAATACTTTATTGCAGAGGCACAGTCACTGTTGCTAATTGGCTCAGCCTTGGCCAGAGGTGGGTCCAGCTGGAAGCCAGGGGAGCTTTGAGAAGCTTCTCACAGGGGGCCACTGCTGTAGTCCCCTCCCCCGCTACCAAAAACCCCACCACACAAACCCAATACAACATATAAGCATACGTCTAAGATGGACAGAGAAGTATACTTAATGTCAATACACAGGGCTGCCTCTGCTCACTGCAAACTCTGGCATCATCTTGGCAAGTGTGGGAAAGTGGCTGCTGCCTGAGATTACTGAGAGTTAACTGCTTGCTTCATACAGAACATAGCTAGACTTAATAGAAGTTGGAGGTCTTTTTATGGAGAAAGAAATGGTCAGTTTTATGTGTCCCTGAAGGGACTGGTGAGGATGTGGTGAAGCCTCTGATACGGCACGGCTCTTCTTTGGACAGTGCTGGACCAAAGGTACTGACAGTTGCTTTGTACTATTGAATTATTCAGGAGTCTTTCACAGACTACTGCAAGTAAGGGAGAGTGGGAGGTCCGCGAGGAAATTTAGGAAGAAATGCTCAGTGTTCAAGGAAGAAGTTAAACATAAGCCAGATTTTCACAGGACTCCAGGCAGAATGTCCTGATGGATGCATAGGCTATACAGACAAGGCAGTTTCACCCTGTCACTGAAAATCTTTGCCAGTGAAACTTTATGAATATTAATAACCTTACCCATAAAGTAATCAAACCAAAGTAACAAGGTGGAAGAGACCAAGTTAAACGCTGGTAAGATCAACTGAAAACCATATGTTGTATTGCAGCATTTATGTGATGCCTGTGATAGTGTTATGGGTCTGTTCAGCTACCTCTGAAGAGATGACATTTGTTTATCAACATAGCAGAGCTTCCTCTAGCCCATGGCTGCAGCCATGGGACATATAGAAAAAACGAGGCTAAATTGCTCGTGTTTTTTCTTCCAGATGAGTGAAAGAAGTAACAGTAACATACCAAAGTGACATTTGACCTGCTACCCAGACACCCAGAGGTGTTTTCTTGTTCTGTTTCCCAAGAACTCACAGTGCTTTTAAGGCCCAACAGCCCTCAGAGCTGCTGGGACTGTACTTGTGTAGAGACAGTGAAGAGGAAACACAGTGCTGTGGCCTCCATAAAAACATCTTTTTCAGCAGCAGCTCATCATCTTTTCTCCTTGAGAGGTATCCAATTCAGGCAGCTGCATATACTGCAGAGTGGCTCACAATTAAGACAACCCTGCCTCAAAAGGTCCTAAGAGATACAGTTCAGCAAGACAGCTGGCTGCACTGAATAGCCTAGAATATTACCTCAGCAGGATGTTTTTGTTCCTTTCGAAAGAGAGGGTTCTTTTCAAGGACAGAAGGCATATATTTAATGGTAAATTGAATGTCAAAGGCAAGCTACAAGCGAAACACACAACGCATAAAGGATGGCCCTATCCATTTGTCAGGATGTCTGCTCTCTCCCAGAGGAGACCAGGAAATCTCTTGGGGGTGTTTTGCTCTCTTTCTTTCCTCTACTAGGGTTTTTTCTTCTCCTTTTTTTTCTGATCTACTGCTCTCAGAAGTGGCAAGGCTTAAGAAAAGCTGGCTTTAGGGACATTTCTGGTCATCAGGACAGTGAGTTGACACTGGAGAAGGCAAAACATTTGTTATATTTTCTCTGACGCCCTCAGGAAAGCATCAGCTCTGTGTTGCCAGTGGCAGAATTGTAACCTGAGAGTGTAGGTGCCAGAAAAATCTGGGAGGGAGCTGAAAACGTCAACATTTTAGCTGGTCTGGGATGTGCAGGGCATGTTCACACCAAATTTCAGTTTTGATGATCTACAGATATATAGGCAGTAAACACACCATCCAAACGTTTTCAACCACGCTAATTGTAATAAGGTTTCTTTTCCTTAAACATCTGGGATTGTTTAGACCAGACCATGAAGGAAACTCACCCTATGACAGCATTCCTGCTGTATAAATGTCCTTCTCATTACCCAGATGACAAGGAGTGTCAGAAATTGTGCTGTTGCTCCGTAAGCCACAGAACTCCATTTATGTTTTGTTTTGTTTTGTTTTTTTAATTTTACTTTTCAAATTGAAGTTCAGAGTCTCTACAAACTCTTGCCCTGATTATCACTGGCTGTGAACCAAAGCACACTTTTCTCAGCTTTCCATAAAGTTCGAATCATGAGCAATCCAACAGCTTCCTAGAGTATCTTGCATGAGAGGAAGATGGATCTACTGATTGAGAAGAGGGAGTAAACCTGTGACCCTCTCTGAAGCTCCTCAACCAGCTCTAAAAACTGTCTACTTTGTTAACCTGCCCCCATGTTAGCCCAAGAAATAGGTCTGAGTTCAAGGAACAGCTCAGGCAAGTTCAGCAGGGACTACATAGTTGCGCTGGTTTGAGCCCAGAGGACAACTGAGCACCACGCAGCTGCTCACTACGCCCTTCCCCACCGGTGCTGGGAAGGAGAAAATGAAGCAAAAAGGCTCAGGAATTGAGATAAGGCCAGGAAGGGATGATTCACCCATTAATGGTCACAGGCAAAAGACAGACTTTTTAGTGGAAGAGAAAGAACATAAATTTGATTCAGATACTAACAACAGCAACACTTAACAGACAGAGCAGGACAGTGAGAAACATTGCCACATTCTAAAACCACGTTCTCTCCACCCTCGCTTCTTTCAGGGCTCAGCTTTGCTCTTGATTTCTCTACCTCCTTCCCCCCAACAATGCAGGGGGCAGGGGATGGGGGACACAGTCAGTCCCACCGCTTCTTCCTCCTCAAGGTGGGGGGGAACTCTGTGCATTCCTGCCCTGCTTCAGCATGGGGTCCCTCTCACGGGAGACAGTTCTCTACAAACTTTCTATGATGTGAGCCCTTACCACAGGCCACAGCGCTTCCCAAGCTGCTGTGGCATGGGTCACCCCCATGTGCTGTAGTCCTCCCAGCACCAAACTGTAATAGTGGGGGCTTCTTCCCATAAAGTCCTGTCCTTCTTTGGGTGCAGCCACTTTCTCCGGTGTGGGGTTCTCCATGGGTTGCAGGTCAGCATGTGCTCCACCAGTGACGTCCACGGGTGCAGGGGCACAGCCTGCCCTCTCACGACAGTCTGCAGGGGGGTGCTCTCTTCTCCGGCACACCTCCCCCCCTTCCTCTCCTTCCTTCCACTTGACCATATCATTTTCACAGATGTTTTCTTTGCAGCTCCTCACAACTACAACTACTCCTCTCAGGTTCCCCTTCTTAGATACATTATCACAGAGGCACAGTCACTGTCACTAATTGCCTCAGCCGTGACCAGAGGTGGGTCTGACTTAGAGCTGGGGAAGCTTCAAGAAGCTTCTTGGAGGGACCACCTCTGTAGCCTCTTGCCCACTACCAAAACCATGCCAAACACACACATATGCAACACAATAGTTTTTAGAGATTCCCCAGCCAAGATAAAATCTTGTTACTGCTCAAGGAAAATACAGCGTGCTGGATTCAATAGCCTGAGAGATGCAAGGCTGCTGCAGCTCCGTGACCCCAGGTCCAAACAACAGTGAGCCAAAAAAGTTTTCCCAGTAGGCACGTGCACACAGAGCACATTTATATATCACATATATATTTATTTACATGACCAGCCACAGAGATTACAAACAGACGTTCACATCAACACAAAAGCACCAGCAGCCTCATCTCAATCCCTTCTCTAGCTGAGCAGAATAAAGGTCCCTTAATGAGAACAAACACGCATATATACACCAGGTGGATCCCTCCAGAATCTGTGCTCAGACACCCGGTCTGCCCAGTAGCTGTTCGTAGATCCCAGTCTCCCCAGTTGCTGTGGCCATATGAGCCCCTGAGGCTGCAGCCCTCTTCCAGCTGCTGGTACAGACCATCACGCACATGCAGCTGGTCAGGACACCCTCGGTCCCACGACCAACCCCGCCGTGCTCTTGCCCCTAGAGACACACTGGTGCCTTCACACCCAGAGCTGACCCTCAGAGACGGCCCCCATCCCTTGCTCCCAGGCCATGGCACCTGCTCACTGGCTGCTCTGGCTTGGGCCCAGCTAGCTGTCACACGCTTGCACACCCACATTCACTCCAGTCACACTCCTACCCACGGTCAGCTTCAGCTGCTGCACTCACACTCCCATACACACATGTGCACACAGAAAACAAAGCCCACCACCTGGGAAGGAGTTAGAAAGCAATTTCATAAAAAGATAGGACAGACAGCAACAAGTGGTTGCAGAGAACAGCCGGACAAGTGTACTGACCAGCAAACTCTTGACAAGTGACTGGCCCTTCTATCCCCTTACCCCTCTATTTTCCCATTCTTATTTCTCCCCATATCACCTAAACTGCCCTTGCCTTTTCTCCCTTTGGTTCCTCCCTCTAAGCATCCCATAGTAAGTCGTGTGCAATTCCAAAAGTGTCTTTTCTTGCATTCCAGGATGTGCCCCACATCCTAGGCAGTGACTACCCTCTTCGTGTGAAAGATAATCTGGGGAGCTGCTCCCAATGACTCACAGTGATAGGTTTCACCCCTGGACTGACGCAGAACTGATGAGAAAGACACTTCAATCCTTGGAGATCTTCTGGCATCCTGCAATGTATTTGGGACCAGCCACGTGTTTGGAGCAGTATTGCAGTGCATTGCCGGTGCTCCCCAGGCTCACACCACTTGTGCTGAAATGATAAAAGGTGTGCACTCCCTTGCTGCCTCTCTCACCACAGCATGGGCACCACAGCACCTCATCCATCACTCATCAGAAGTGCTGCCAGCATTAGCCCATCTCTCCTGACCTATGAACTTGATGCACCTGGCCCTATTTAGGATAATTCTTGCTAATAGGAGATGAATATGTCTGTCCTGCTTGGAGTCAGGCATTGCAAACACCAGACTTAAGCACCCCATACAGTGTATGTTCCCATCTCCCTGCACCCTAAATTGTATGTGCTGCTGGGTCTCACTGCATTGTTTTTCTCTGCAAAACCACCCAGGTAACCTCACCTACCTATAAAACATTTATATCACAGTCCAGGACGTCTGTTGCTTTTATTCCAGGAATTTGTGGTGCTCTTGCCTCACCTGCATGAATGAGACCCACTAGGGGGATTCCTGTGGCAGACAAATCGCTATTCCTCTGGCCACAAAATTATAAAGGTGCTTTTCAGGCACTCAGAGTGTTTCAGTGCTGTTGGGGCACACAAATACTGAAGAACAACGGTGCAGCCACAGGAGGAAAGCAAAGATGATCAGATAGTCCGACAAAAGAAAATTGAAGGCTTCCTTTTCAAAGAACGACTGTTTCATACCTGCTATTCCTTATTCTTCCGTTTGACGTTAATAATTGATGTCCAGTTATTTCTCACAACAGCTCTCCAGGAAAAAAAAAAAAAAGCAAACAAAAAAAAACCCTTGCTCTCTACTCCCTTACTAAATTTCACTGGAGATAAAACATAGCTCCTCTGCAAAGTTTGCTTCTCTGGCACAGAATTTTTTTTGTTTGTTTTTAAAAAGAGCTGAACAGGGGTTTTGTTGAATTAACTGGCTTTCTCATAATAAAAGCCTTGAGTAGCTCTGATTGTATACTTGGCTTTGTTTACAACGATTATATCAGCTTCTCTTTTCTCTGTAATGTATTTCCCAGTGTTTTTATCCAGCACACGTTTATGTAATTTTTTTTTTTTCCAAATGGGCTGATGGTTCCTCAAATGCCTGAATTGTCACTGTGCCATTTCCTTGACTCAGGATGCGTGAGTTCTACTGCTGTCCTTCTCGCATCCCTCAGCAAAAAAATGGAGAAGCGGAGGTGTATCTTTTTTCAGAGATCTGAGTGACAGGTTGGAAGCAGCATAAGAAATGCAGAAGATGGATTTCCTCCATTCTGTGCCATGCTACAGAAGCGATAGCCCATTATTTTCTGTTGAGATGAAAACTTTTCTCAAACTCTGAGAGAGGGTTTCCATGAGTGGAAACCACTGGATACAACTTTGTGTTTCTGATAAAAGACCATCACTGTGGCATTGCTTTTAGCTAGAAATACATATAAAATATGAGAGCAACACTGGTTTCTTTATCTTGGCATTTCCCTTTTCTGATATATTCACGCTGATGGGTTAAGCCTGAATATCTAGATGTTATTTGAGTGTGTAGCTAATTATATGATAGAGTGTCTATATAGGGAGGGGACATCTGTACAGATGCTTAATGATATGATTTTTTGGAAGGGAGGAGAAATGGGAATAAAGATATTTTACTTTAATTTTCCAATCATAAGGAAACCATAAGCCCATATTTTAATCCTAGTGGTCTGGAGAGTGTCAGTTTGACTAGAAGAATTAAATATGGTGTGTGTATTTCTGCCCTGAAGTTCAAGACTCTAGGAACACTGGAGGCATGGGCTTTGAATCAGCCCCTTGTAGTCTACGAACTTTCGACGGGTGGAGGAAGCAAGCGGTCGATTCAATGTGAATGATAGAGCAAGCTTCAACTTTATTCTCTCTGCTTACATCCTTATATCCACTAAGTATTGCATATACATAGAACGCCTATACCTATTTATGTTCTATCTCCGCCTGTCTTCGCTTCTTATTGTAATTAGGTTTCCTCCCTTTTGCGTCTGCACAATAAGCTCTCAATGTCCTGGGCAGGGGGCGTAAAGGGCTGGTCAGTGGTCGTGAAGAGGAAGTTTCTCCTCTTCCTCACTGCTGAACTTTCCACCCTGAAATCTTGCGCAGCCTCCATTGCGCCCTGGGTCCGGGCCAAACCTGCTGAGCCAGTTTGGGTAGGTTTTTGGAGTAATCTCTTGCTGACATACCCATTCTTGCAGGTGGGGGAGAAGCTTCTGTTCCAGGCAGGAGATAGTAGCTAAGCAACTCAAGCAATATCTATCTTGTGCAGACGTAACAAATCACCCTGTATTTCATCTCTAAACAGTTTTTCCATACTGCCATGTCCTTGTTCTTGAAGCCATTCTCCAACAGCCCCTTGTACAATAGATGTCTTAATAGCACAAATAACTATCAAAGACTGAGACAGGAGCAGGAAAAAAATTCTCTATGAATCAAGCAGTGGACAACCTTCAACAGTCCAGGCCAAAACTAGTATCTCAGTATTCAGCTTACTTGAATTTCTGGGTTTTCTCGTGTCTTCGGTTCCCTCCCTTTGTTCCCCACTCCGTGTCATGCTTTTCCCCTGGTCACTTGCTTTCTTTTCCGTGCATTTAATTTGGGAACACTGAAGGTCAGTGTAAGCCCTTGCACTGGCGAGACATCCTTGGACCTCCATATGCAGGCCGTGTGTGTGCACCTTGCTCCTGCCAGAGACGCTGTTCCAGGTGCCCTTGATGCAGATCTGCCCCACCTGCCTTGTTTTGACCCTGGCCACACATAACATACAGAATCCAGGTTTTGAGTTGACCTCCAGTGTTTTTAATAATGTGGCAAGAATGCCTTCAGCAACAATCTGGATTGAGTAACTGATCCCCTGAAGAGCACATTCAGCAGCCACTCTTATACATCCCACTTTCTCGGGCCTTAGAAAAGTAATTGCCCTCCTTCAAAATCCAGGTGCCTTTGAAGTCCCACAAAACATAGTAGCTGGTGAGCACAGCCACATGAACAACACCTGAGGTACGCAGTCTATCTTCACTTTTTTTTTTTTCTCCAAAGTTTTTCAAATTTGGTGTGAAAATTTGCCATATCTTGAACACAAAACATATGGGATGCTGAAGAGCTTCCAGCACATTCAGTGCTTTTCTCTGTGAAACCAAGATTATCCTACAGTGCCTTTGGCTAGTCCAGTGCCAAAGTGGGTCTGCCTCTCCATCCCCGTGAGGCAACCCTAGCTCTCCTTATCAAACATGATGTTCCTGATCTCTTGTCCTATCCAAGAAGACACAAAGAACAATTAACGGCCCTTCTGCAGAGAAAGAGTAGATTTTTTGAATGTAAGGCTTTTACCATATGCCTCTTTAGTCTTTTCTAAACTGAACAACCCCTGTACAATTCTTGCACAGATTGTTGTTCTCCAAGACACAAAATCAGCATAACACCTTGATACTTCCCTGCAGTTTCACAAAATTGGCTCTTCACCAATTTTTAACTCTGTAATAAATGCAACAGGTGATCTTTGGAAGCAAGTATTTCTCCTTGTCTTTGTTCCATGCCCTGTTATCCCCAGATCTGGATGCCTGTCCAGCCCAGAGGACACTAAACAAGCAAGAACGAGATTGAAGTCTCCTCTCCTGCACAAGACAGAGCCTCATTCTCCTAGGTACAGCTATCACCCATGACTCAGACTAAAATGTGCTGCAAGCCAGCTCCTGGCCTTGAGCTGGAAATGGAAGAAATGGGATATAAATCACACCAGATGGCTGGGGATTGATGAAACTCTGACAACCCTTAAGGATCTGAAGATTCTCCAAGGAAATCAGCTAAGGTTCCTCTGGGTCATTGACTCCTCATCCAAACCTCTTTCTACTTATGCCACATATCTCCTCTTTCCCCTTCAGCAGAACATCTTTTTACCTGATGAAGTCCAGGAGCCCCTGCCACAAAGCCTTGCGGATCATGAGCTGCCCTAAAACTTTAAACTAGAGGTATGTGGTTCATGGGGAAAGCTCAGAGGAAACTCCCTGTGACTCCTGCCTTTTGAGATAACACCTTATGTGTTTAAACACTTCAGACCCCCTACATAATGAGTTCATTTCATCATGCAGACACATGTATATGATTCTGGGTGATGCACAGGCATATGTCACAGTATATTGGAGGGCAAGACAGGCTTGAAGCTGGATTTGTAGACCTGGGTGAAAATCAGTCTGTAAAATGGTTGAGGGACTGAGCTTTTCTCTCCTTAGCATGGTAGAGTGACATTTCTGCCTGTGAACCCAAGGATTCGTTACACGAAAAAGTCCCAGAATTGTAGTTGAGCAAGCTGATATTGCTCTGAAAGGTGTTTACAGCTAGAGATGGCCCCAGGAAGTGTCAATACCAGCCTGAATTGTCATGGTAGGAAAAAAAAAAAAAAAAAAAAAAGGACAAATAATCACTCATTTTCTGTAGAAAATTATAGGCAATAAAAATACTTCCAGGTTTCACAGTACACTATAAAAACAGATAGATAAAAAAATACATGCTATTAATCTGTCAAGCACTTTGGTTTACAGCAGGGAGAAAACATCAAGCATGGGAGCTAGTACCTCCAGTACTTTGGGAGAAATGGCAAACACGAAGAGCAGAAACTTCAATTATCCTGTAGCTTGCATGAAATTTACGGGACTTTGTCAACCACACTAAACACAGGAAAGGACTGAATGAGCAAAGCTAGGCACATGCATTACAGCTTAATTCAACTCCAAGATGCATCTTAGCCTTAAGATATTTATGTAGGTTTACCTCTTCACATACCTCTTCTTCTTCTCCTGCGAACAAGTTATCCAGCTGTATTTCCTGCTTTTAGCTTTCCTGGCCAGGCTGCAATCATAGTAGAAATTTCCATGTCAGAAGGAAACTCAGAGGTAGTGAAGTATGCAAACGGGGGAAAAGAACAGTAATACATAGATTCATTTTTAAGTTCCAGAGTTCATTTGTACTTTTTTGGTAACAATTCTATTTCCAATTTACCTGGTCCCAAAACTCATATGGCAGCAGAAATACCAGAATCTAAGAGGAAAAAACTCCTGGATGATTTTAAAGGAAAAACTATTCAACTACTATGTTTTGTCAGCCTGGCCACAGTCACATTGTTAGCTGGGGAGCAAGGCAGTGGTGTATGTGTCTTTTTTCTTTCTCAGTCAGGCTGGGAGGTGATCAGAGGGGAACCTCTGGGAGCAGTTGGGTTCCTCCATGCAAACATTCAGAGCTCTGAGCTCAGATCTCAAGGGAGCACTCCCAAGAACAGATTCCAGTAGGACAGCAGAGCAATTTCAAAGTTGGTACCTCTAATTAGCCAGCACGTATTTCTCTGTAGGGCAGAGGGGCTGGAGACTTTGCTAGTTCACACAGATATGCTGGTTGTTCTTATTTGGGTACCCACTTGTCATGTAAGCCTCAGCCTGACGATCTTATCTTCAACCCTGTGCGTCAAAGCTTCTGCACTCAAAGGATTTAGTTTCAGTGTGGTGCTGGTAAGGATTTGCTTGGCTGTTCAGGGCTGAACTCACCGAGAACGGAGAAGAGGAACCAAAGTGAAGACTGGGAAGGACACAAGATCACCCGTCAGCTGCGAAAGATGCCCCTTCAGCCTCTGTAGTGCTCACGAGGCAGAGGATTTTCATCCTTCATTGCCATTTGTGTTTAACCTTCATTCTAACTCTCCTGCCAACCTCATACCCACAAGGGAAGAGCAAGCCCTTCATACAATCCTCTTTCTAGAAGACACTGCAATTTCACTTCATTGCCGGTTTCTGTTGTATTATTTATCTCTCTCTGCTGATGCATTCATATGGCCAAGGCAACATGCAAACAGAGCAGCATTAACCTTCTCTCCTCTCTGCATGGTGTGTGTGCCTTGGTGCAAACCACCGTGCTTTGTACTGAGCAGAGTGACAGTGCTGAACAGCGAGACTCACTGGCTCTGCCTTCCACAGTTTTCCTGGTTCAGCTAGGATAGGGATAAGTTTCCCCAGCAGAGAAGGGGGAAGGGATCTCCAGCCGGGTTATTCATACCACGCTGATGTCAGGTCCGTGCGTGGGAGCGCGGGAATTTTCTTCCTTGGTAGCTTTGGTCTCGGGAAGCACTGGGCTGTCCGTAACCATTGCGGTATTTCTCTGTATATCTTTTGTCTTGTTCACTGTTATTGCTGTTTATTGTTGTCATCATTGCTACTGTTGTTGTTCAGATTGCTTATCACACTGTTGTATTAAATTTCTTCTTATTTTAACCCGGGGTTTGTGACTCACTTGCAGCCTGACCGGCTGAGGGAGGGGGAGGGGCAACAGCAACGTGGTCTCCGGTCCCGGCAGGGGCTTAAACCAACACAATAGTGCAACACAGATGACCATAAGAAGGGAAAATAAAGCGAAGTTGGGATTTTCCAGACAAATTGTCCATTTTAAAGAGGGCTCTGTTTTATATTTCACCTTCCATTCGACCAAGATTGTTCTGCAATCTGCAGAGCAAAGGCTAACCCTCTGCAATGTACTGCGGTAAGGAGCCTCCTTTTCAAGTAAGCCCTGGAAAAATCACTCACCTCTTCAGCCAACAGATGAGAAACAGGCATCCAGTCCCCAGGAAGTTGCAACACACAATTCTGTCCACAACATCCTAAAAGCCAAGGACTGCAGAAAAACACTGGAGAGGAGCACCAGGATCACTGGATGATCCAATTTGACTGCTATGTGAGTGACTACTCTGCTGCTATCAGTGACTCTCACACAAGCATATGCCTTGCATGGTACCTAAGCACTATTATGAGACTGGACAGCCCACCTTGTCAAGATCTGATGCTGTTTTATGCTGCCCTGACAGCTTCCTGGCTTTGTCTTCTTCGTATTCATTTTAGAGCATCTTCACATTCATAGCAGTGGCTGAGATGTGTGTTCTCATTATGAATGAAAATCTGATCTCCAAAAAACTAATCAAGCAATACATTCTTTCCTGAAGCATTTTAATGGAAGAAAAACTTCATGTGCATGTTACTAAATATCACCTCCTTACAGTTGCAATTTCTAACACTCAGCCATGCTGATAAATGTAATTTTTCACTACAGTGAGAAAGTAGGGACATTTTGGATAGGTCTTGGTCTGTTTCACTGTAAGGAACTTTTTTGACTTTTAGTATGTCTCAACATCGCTGTCTCCACGACGACCACCTCCTGACTCAACGTAAAGGAGCAAACACACAGTCCCCGACGAAAACCACATCCGCCCTAGACAAGAACATCAGCAGTCATCTATCGAGCTGCGCCTACACGCGCGAGCGCGTGAGCCGGGTGGAGGGGAAACCGCGGCGAGACAGATTGGCCCCTCGCCAGCACGACCACCATGGACACCCAGGCATGCGCGCACGGAGGACCATGGGGTGGCACCTACAACAACAAGCCCCGTGGAAATGGGCGGACAAACTGTGGGGATGGGGACTATAAAAAAAGCGGACTGCATACTCCAAAGAAGAGGGGAACCAACTCGGAGCCAGGAACGTGGAGCATCATCGGACCGACAGAACATCGCCGGATCCCCAGTCGTGGTGGTGGTAATTAGTTGCGCCTCTACCGTGTTCTTGCTTAGGGATTCCGACCTTTTCCTTTCTTTTCCTCTCTGTCCTATCGCTCTTATTAGTTGTTATAGAAATAAAGTTCATAAGGTTATGCAGCATCTGACCTCGTTTGTGTCTTAATCTCGCTCTCGGGATTTTTTAAGAACCCTCCCCCGATATCGGATCGGGACATTCACATGGCGGCAAGATACACTGAAAAACAAAATTCCCAGGCTCGCATCCTCACATCTGCAAACCTTCATCCTGAGTACCAGTCAGAGAAATATATATTGGTGATGCTGTCCCCAAAGAAGCTTATGATCTAGGGGAGCTGAAGATTTTTTTCTGGTGTGAGTAGAAATTAATTGATCTCTTCTTCCTAACACCAGCCTAAGCTGCTTGCTTAGCAGGATATCTTTATTTATAACAATTCTGTTATTTGCAATGTGCTGAAAGACAGGAAAAGTGTAAAATACTTGATTCCCTCTACAGAAGCACTGATTTTGTTGCACCCTTTCTTGTCAGGAATGGGAAAGTTCATTCACCTCTCCACAGCCAACAAGCTACACATCTCTCTAATTGCAGGCATGATTTCATCTTTCTTCCATGTAAGGAGAGAAGTGGCCCTTGGCTCTGACAGACAGCCACTGAACAGAAGTATGAGCTATGACCCACAGCATCACACCCTCTCGCCTAGCCCTTGGCTCACCTCCAGCCTGCAGACACAGACCAGAGATAACTTAGGAGGTACTGACAGGGATAAATTTAGAGAAGCAACGTGTGGCAGGATGCAGTGGTGTTCCTGATACCTGAAATCTAACTCAACAGCTGCAGTACAACAATGTTGCTTCTCCCTATTCCCATGCGCAAAGTTGTACACCTCCCACCCCCTGGGCGGGTGAATCCATTCAACTGAGATACCACCTTGGCGCACAAGATGGGTAGAAAATTAGCTGGCCAGTCAAAGCGTGAGCAGTGTAAGTAGATACCCGCCCAGCTATAAGTAGCCTTTAGGAAGACAAAATAACTACCTTAGCGGCAGGATTTGATCTGTCAGGGGGGATGCTGGATGCCAAGTCAAACACAGATAGGTACAGAGATCATATCCATGTGCAGAGGATCTTTGCATGGCCCCATCTGCCACAGCCCCGAATGTGTCAGCAGCACTTTCCCCTTCAGCCAGCCCAGCCTCCCCCTGCTTCTGTCTCGGGGACTGCCACATAACTGAGCCCAGGAACAGCAAAGAGGTCACTGATCCCTGCCCCACTCCCTCCCCTCTTTGCTCAGCAGAGCCACTTGAACTCTGCAAACACAACAGAACTAGCAGTTCCCAGTAAGTCATTCCACTTTTTCTTCCAGTAGTCAATGGCCTAAAATAAAATATTGCAGCTGTTGGTACCATAGGGGATGGCAAATTACAATAGTGCAGTGTTGTGGATTTGGTTGTAGCATACAGCTACACTACAATTTTGCCAACCTATAGATTAGAAATTATGGTTTTACTCTTACAGATGACACCCTCCCACCTTCTGGTGAATGCATCTGCACTAGAAAAAATATAAATAAAAAATAAATTCTTAATAAGGAGTTGAAAAGTTATTTTAGCTTTGTTAATGCAGCCTGTATATTAACAAAACCAGAGTCTGAGTAAAGAAAATAGAATCTGAGTAAAGTAAACAGCAGAGGAGACTACCTGGGGACACTACCTGAGCATCAAACAAAGCTCAGGAATGGAATGAACAAGACAGTGCCATATGGTTGTGGCACTTACATATCTTATGGACAAAACTGGCAAATTCAAAGAAGTCTTTACATACCGAGCTCTGAGCTACTCTGTGTTTGTCATGGGGTTAAAAAATGGTGAAACTGGAACTACAAAGTGGGGAGAGGAACTTCAGTTCGTCTTCCCAAGTCCTTCATTCTCAGAGTCTGGTGCTTCTGTAGCGTTGGCAGATGGCCTAAAGCAAAATACTTTGCAAGGAAGAACTTACTGTGGATCAGTCTATAAAGGCACACCTGACATTAAAAATATCCTAATCTGTTAAGTGTTTAGAACCATTTTAAACTTACTTTGGGGCACAAAAAGAGATGTTTGATTGAATTGTAGTGAAACTCATCATCCCTCTCACACTCTGTCTACAGTTAGTCACTACACACTCTGATTTTGCGTGGCACGATGTAGGAAACCCGCTTAAAGCTCTGTCTGAAAGGAAGTGTTTCACAGCACTTGTAGAAACTATTTTCTCAGACAAGACCATTTGCTAAATTCAACCCACAAATAGTTTCCATCTCCTTGACATGCCTTTCATCTGCTGCTACTGATCAAAGTTTCTCTGCTCAGATCCCCCAAGCTGTCCCACAATGAGAGGGAGGGAGAAACAAGCTGAAATTCAAACCTGTCTCTGCAAATATGCTTGTCCTTAGGAGGGAAACTGACAATCTGTGTTGGGCCTGCCAGAAAGTCACCTAAAAAACCAGCTGAAAGCACAAACTGGGCACTGGGGAATAACTGGATCTTGTCCTTTTGCAGTGTGATGCTGCACCACCCTGGGAATCAGCAGCCCATCTCTCAAGCCTATGGGTGGCTCTTTGCTGGTTCATGGGATTATCTGCGTGACCTAATGCTGCCCAGGAAGACAGCCCTGAACCAGGGCACTCCTTTCCCTTCATGCTATACCATCTCCAATAAGCTTCCATAAAAACTCACCATGCATGTCCTCAGGGCCTCCCCCAATCCTATCTCCATCTGCCAGACACACGAAGGAGTGAATACCTGGGGTTGTTTCAACATAGCTACATCAGTCAGGCCTCCTGCCTGCTAGTTCAGGCATCCACTTTTAGAGAGCAGTGTTTGAACAAGCAGCACATTTGCCAATATTCCCAGCAATGGGAACTACTAGCAAATACAGTAGGATGTTTCAGTAGAGAGAAGGACAGTGGTGGCAACCTGAAAGTCTGTTTTGCTTTCGCATTTCCTAAATATAATATAATATAATTTCTCTCTCATAACTCTTCTGGGTCACAGCATAATCTCTCTCTCTCTTAACTCTCTGGGTCACAGCAGTCTGGGCAGATACCGGTGGCTGACACCGCTATGTCCCTCCATAAGTAACTCTTCTCTCCATCCTGCAGGCACAAGCACTGACCAGCAGGGAAACACACACAAGATTCTGATCTGCAGGCACAAGATTCTGATCTGCAAGCACAAGCACTGACCAGCAGGGAAACACACACAAGATTCTGAACCTTGATAAAGATGCTGGAAGAGAGTATCTGGCAAAAAAGAGATAGGGAAGGTCTGAACAGGTGAAACTCATGCCATGGCCTGCTCACCCTTAAGGTCATCACGCACTGCAACACCCGAGGCTCTCCCACCACAGGCACATGACATGGCTGTCAGACATCACTTGCAGGTGGTGCTGGACACACAGCCCATGCGACGCATGCACCTTTTGGTTGTCACTGTGCACCAGAAAAGAGGCCCTCCAGTGAGCAAGCACAGGGTCTGATGCTGAACAGCATGTAATCCAGGGCTCAAAGATCAGCATATGTTTCCCATCCTCCCCTGCATGCCTGACTACCCCACAGCATGCATGCTTGGCATTTCTTTCCAATCACCTTTTCCCACTTCTGATGAAGTGATACTGAAATAGCTGTGCTATTTCCCCTCAATCACCCAGGGCCAGCTTTAACATCACAGCTGTCTTCTTGGAGAGACCATCTAAAAGGTGTCATGAGTCCACGTTCCTGATTTTCTTGGGCACAAAGGGCAGAGATCCCCATTTCCTTCTGTATGTTCTGGCCCAATAAACACTTTTCCCAATAGTTCTTTCTCACATTGCTACTTCTTTGTGGAAAAATAAGAGAATTTGATAAAAAGCAGGACTCGCAGTGAGGAGGGATCATGGGACACTGCCACAACAGTGCCAGCAGTCTTGGCTCTGCCTCTGGGTTCTACCAGGAGCATATGTTTTTGTAACTTCTGAGAAACACCCCCTAATACCGCATCCCCAGCTGAGACTGCTCATGAGACAAGACACTCCAGATTTCGGATATGTTTGCCTCACATGGGAAATAAAATCAGCCAGAAGGACAATGAGGAAGCAGTTCTCCGTGTAAAATGTCTTTCCCTGGTGTTTGCCATCGTTGTGGTTTCACCTGCTGGCTACATGAAAGAAGATAATCCTCTTTATACAGCCAGAAGAATTACGGAGCAGACTACAAATTCTGTCTGTAACATACTTGTATCACTGCAGTCACAGCAGTTTATCTCAAACATAAATAGGTGATACAGAGGCAGGGAAATGTCAGGGACACCGTGATGAAATAATCTGAAGAAACGAGAGCTGCTGCTGAATTTGCTGTAAAAAGCCCAAGACTTTCAAAGGAGCTGAGGTATCTGCTGCAAATTAGATGTGAGAGATAAGGGAAAAAGAAACAGAAAGAAATTAACGTAGACAATAACTGACTCCTTCCAAAGGTCAAGGAAAAAACCCCACAAAACATCCGAGAAGGTTTACAGAAAGACTATTTAAAAATCTAAATGTTTGAAAACCTAACTAAAATATACACAAATCAATGTATCATACTGAAAATGTATTAATTTCATATTTCTGTGCCGTTAATTTCCTGTCTTTTGAAGGAAAGAGGCTGTCTGAGAAAACTACCAGCTCTGGGAGCAGAGAAATGAAAGGAGTCTTTGCACATATTCTCTGATGTCTAATAAGGGTCAAATCTGTTCTCCAGTTTTTTCCTCAGAAGGAATATAAGTAGGATTTCACTTTTCTACTTAACCATCTATTTTTATTAGGTTTGTAGGGCCCTGTTTTATCTTCATCTGCTGCTCCAGTCACTGAGATGCGTCCAGTTCCAAAGTTTTGGCCCTTTTCTACTTGAAAAAAATGTACAAGATTTCTCAAAAAAACCCCGTTGGGGAGGCTGAAACTAACAACCCTTCAAAAAAATCATTAAAATGTATAATGCCATTGTAATAACTGTGCCCTTATTTCTAGTAACTTACTGCCATTCTTTCAACCTGGACACTTGTAAGGGCATGTGTTTGACTGTACAAATAATCAGTGGCCACCCCACAAAGAAATCCCATTGCTTGGTCATTTATACGTGTTCTTTTAATGAAAGGGATAGCAGGTAAGTGCTGCTGAACTTAGTATATTAATAGTGCTGGATTAGACGTCATGCAGTAGAAGGGGTGCTGCTGCCAAAAACAACAAAGAGGAAAGCCAAGACATCAATTAAATTGTCAGTTACTATTAGTAAGATCATTCTGAATTAAAGAAATCCTGTCAGAATGTGTCCGCTATCATAACCAAATCAAAACAAAAGAAGAAACACAGCTAAAAATCAGGCTCCCCATTCAGTTTGCTGTTCCAAGTGCTCTTGGAGCACTTGGAAATATCATTCACTGGAGTCCGAGGAGAAAGCTGAAGTCCAAATAAGCAAGTGTAGAGTTCATCTATGGGAGGAATAACTACCTATTTTGCTGATTTCCTCAAAGTATGAAACCAGATTTAATGTTGCATCGTTATTGGCAAATGACCTTTAAAAATAAAATACAAGTGACTTTTCCAAGTCTTCTGTTGTCTCTATAGAGTGGAAGGATTTGAGATGAATGACTGGTAACAGGAGATCGATTCGAGCACTAAGTAAACATAAGCAGATGGAAAAAACCCAGCAAAATGAAAAGAAAAATGGATTATCAGGGAGTCTGACAGGAACAAGACAATGCCAAGAAAACTAGTGAAATGTAATAACGAAATCAAGTTTTGCCTGTGATGCTTCAGTCTATACCAAAACAAGGTTTATTGTGCTTGGCAGTGGACTTCAAGAGAGGGGAAGTACAGCAGTTTGAATAGAGATGTTTCTCTTTTTTTCTAGTCTGGCCGTCATTGGAGCATGATGAGGAAGATATATTTCCTATAAGTGTGTATCTTCTAACCGAAGATAAATACTGGAGAACTTCAAACTTGTTCTTGATGAAAGTTCATTCAAACTGCTTCCCCATTCCCTTACAGCCATAGCAACCAGCCTTGCAGGAGAAACTTCACTGTCTTGTCCAAGAGGGATGGGATAGCATCTCAGTTGGCACATGTGCCCTGGGAGCCCCAAAAAAACTCCATCCATCAGCAGCAAACCACAACAGCACTCTCTCAGAGTACCACACTGATGCCAAAAGGCCCCGACTGCCTCTCCTTCCATCAAAAGGAACCTGATGTTATTGCCAGCATGAGAAAGAACTTGCCATTTCAAAAATCCAGGTATTGCCATGGCAGGAGCAAAGTCATCAGACAGAAGCTTACCTGCAACCAGTTTCAAGGCATTACTGGTTTAAGTCTATTTTTGCCAGAAGACACAAAAGGCCCAGACAAGTTTGACAATAATAATCTGCAAAAACATCCTAGTGTGAAAATACCCAGGGAAAGGCTGACCTTACAAGGGGCTATGCAGCAGGGTTTCCAAGCCAAGAGACAGAGCTGCCGCACAACTGAGAACAGCCACAGTTCACAGGCCGGAGATAAAGAACACACTTTCAGTGATGCACTGAAAATATGTGACCTTTCTATTGCAAGGAAGCAAGGGTCTAGTTCAAACTCCCTCAAAGTCAGTAGAAGAATCATCAAAATGAAGAAAACACCAAGGTTTAGCTGTATTCTTTCCTTTGTTCTGCCACTTTCAAGGGCAAAGAGGCTGTGACAAGACACCCACTCTCGGAGACTTCTAATCCTCATATTTATTCTGTCTATGATTGCTTATATAATTATAAATAATATATAATATATATGGTTGTCTAAGCCTTAGAGGACATGTCAGCTCCATCTAATACAGGCTGAGCAGGCACACTGTCTTTAAGGGATCACTGGTGGTTTTTTCTGCAAAGAACAACCTATTGCCTTAGTAAATCAAATACAGAAAGCTGCATGTCTCTAATTTTGTTCAAATAAATATGCTCATCTTTTTTCTTCTTTTCAAAATTCAGGCTTGAAGTACTTCTAGTGAGCACTGAAGCATTTGTCTTGTGTAAGTTAAGCTGCCACCTTTTCAAATTATTTGTCATGTATGTCTGTTTTAGAAGGCAAATTGTTAGAGATCTTTCAGTTAATACCGTGTTTATCAGCACAGAAGGGAACCTCCCAGCTCTGGAAAAACTTTGTCGTAAAGCAAATCTGAACAGTAGCACTGAAACATATCTTTCCTTCCCTTATTGAGGTGGCGTCAAAACCACCACCCGGAAGAACGTGGCGACCCAGAGGGAGCTGCCATGGAAACATGCAGAGGTTCAGGTCTCGGGCGGCAGGGAGTGCCTGAGCCTGTCAGTCCTGCCGGAGGGCAGCAGGGACACCTGTGTGCGCTGCCATCAGCTGGGTGACCTGCTCAGCCTGGGGGCAGAACTCAGAGAAGAGGTTGAAAGATTAAGAAGTATTAGGGAGTGTGAAAGGGAAATTGATTGGTGGAGTAGCACCTTGGCACTCATGAAGCAACAGGAGCAAATGGAGGCTCCAAGCGAGGCAGGCAATCCCTCATCCTCTTGCTGCCAGGCAGAAGGAGGGGACCTAAGAGATGAGGGAGGCTGGAAACAGGTCCCTGCTCAGGGAGGCAGGAAAATCCTCTCCCAACCTCCCTCACCCTCCATGGTGTCCTTTCACAACAGATTTGGGGCCCTGGAACTTTTGAATGATGAAGAGAAGGAGGAAGAAAATGAGTCAAACAAGGAGGAAGACCAAGGTCCCCAAGGCTGGGTCGTTCTGGACCAGGTATCAAAACCAGTTCTTAAAAGAACCCCAGAAGAGTCATTGTAGTGGGTGACTCCATTCTGAGGGGTGTCGAAGGCCCCATATGCAGACCAGACCCGCTTCATAGGGAAGTCTGCTGCCTCCCTGGGGCCTGGATCAAGGACCTCACGGCAAAACTCCCCGCTCTAGTGAGACCCAAGGACTACTACCCTCTCTTGGTTTTTCAGGTTGGTAGCGACAACATTACCAGAAGTCCTAAAGCAATGAAGAGAGATTTCAGGGCCTTGGGGAAACTGATTAAGGGGTCGGGGGCACAAATTGTGTTCTCCTCCATCCCTTCAGTTGTGGGCATGGATGAAGAATACAGGAGAACCCAACAGATGAATTTGTGGCTCCAAGACTGGTGTTACCATCAGGGCTTCGGATTTTTCAATCATGGGTTAGTAAACAGGACGCCAGACCTTTTGGCATTAGATGGGATGCACCTGTCCCAGAGGGGCAAAAGGATATTGGGACACGAGTTAGCTGGGATCATTGTGACAGAGCTTTAAACTAGATCTGAAGGGGGAAGGGGGCAAAACATCAGCCCATCTGAAGTGCACGTATACCCATGCACACAGCATGGGTAACAAAAGGGAGGAGCTTGAAGCCATGATGAAACAGGAAAATTATGATGTTGTGGCTATTACAGAAACATGGTGGGATGTCTCCCATGACTGGAGTGTGCCAGTTGATGGGTACAAGCTCTTTAGGAGGGATAGACAAGGAAGGAGAGGTGATGGGGTGGTGCTGTATGTTAAGGACTGTTATGATTGCTTTGAGTACAAGTGTAGTGAAGACAGGGTAGAGTGTCTTTGCGTTAGAATCAGGGCGAAGGCCAACAGGGCAGATGTTGAGGTAGGAGTCTACTATAGGCCACCCAACCAGGACAGAGAGGTGGATGAAATATTGTATAGGCACTTGGGAGAAATCTCATGATCGCTTGCCCTTGTTCTTGTGGGAGACTTTAACTTCCCAGACATCTGCTGGAAATAAAACACAGCAGAGCGGGACCAGTCCCGTAGATTCCTGGAATGTGTGGCAGATAATTTGCTGACACAGCTGGTGAGTGAACTGACCAGAGAAGGTTCCCTGCTGGATCTCCTCCTTGTGAACAGATGACTGGTGGATGATGTGGCAGTTGGAGGCCGACTAGGGCACAAAGATCATGAAATAATAGAGTTCTCTGTTCTTAGAGAGGCCAGGAGAGAGCTAAGCAGGACGGACATCCTGGACTTCAGAAGGGCTGACTTTGTCTTGTTTAGGCACCTACTTGACAGGATCCCTTAGGAGATGATCCTGAAGGGTATAGGGGCCCAGGAAGGCTGAGCACTCTTTCAGAAGGAAGTATTAATGGCTCAGGAGCAGGTGGTGCCCAGGTGCTGTAAGAGAAGCCGGCAGCAGAAACCACCACCCTGGCTGAACAGGGAGCTTTGGCTGCAACTCAGGGAGAAAAGGAGACTTTACAGCTTGTGGAAGAAGGGGCTAGTCACACACAATGATTACAAAGATGCTTTGAGGCTATGCAGGGTGGAAATCAGGAGGGCTAAAGCCCAACTGGAAATTAATCTGGCTTCAGCAATCAAGGATAACAAGAAATGTTTCTTTAAGTATGTCAGCAGTAAAAGAAAGACCAGGGAGAGCCTCCACCCCCTGCAGGAGGAAACATGGTAACAAGTGATGAGGAAAAGGCTGAGGTGCTTAATGCCTTCTTTGCCTCAGTCTTTAATAGCAAGACTAGTTGTACTGAGGGAATCCAGCCTCCTCAGACAGAAGACAGAGACTGGGAGAACGACCCCCCCGCATTCCAGGAGGAGACAGTCAGTGACCTGCTGCATCACATGGACACACACAAGTCTGTGGGACTGGTATGATATAGTGACAGGTACTGGTAACAAATTCCCTGCTGCCCTGAAAGTCAATTTGGATGTGGCCGGACTGTTTCAGAAGATAGTATTTTGTGGTATGAATGCAGATATGTCATCCAGTTTGGCTTCAGGGTCAAGGCATGTTTGATTCACTAGATGAGATGCAACTTTGTCCCTTTTCTTTCTGAGGTATGGCATGGGATCACAAGGGAGGAAATCTCTCAGTGGGGATCCTTTAAAGAGAGCAGCAAGATAGGGCACATATAATACTTCTAAATCAGATGGTGGAGAGGATCATAACTAAACATAGGTAGGTTTTCTGACCACCCACACAAAAGCCTTTGTTAGAAAGCAAATGTTTCACTGAGTCAAAAGTATTTTTTAATATAGTATTGGCTTGCGCAGAGAAAATAATATCACCGCTAGTTATTTCACATGTTCTTAAACCCCTCCCGTGAATTTGGTCTATCCCCTTTTGACCCGTGGTTGGTACATGTACAGGTTTATTTCTTATTGTTATATATTTTTCCAGTTTTGCCACTGAGGCTATGGGGTTACCAGTGAAATGTGAAATGTCTGCCCTGTAAGGACAGTTATGCTGCTACAAGACTCCTTTGATCTTTTTCATTCCAGGCAAGCATCAAAGCTCCTGTCTATGCAAATTTCTGGTCATCAGGGATTTTATTGCAATAAGTAAGCTATTAAAAAGTCACATCCTTAGCATATCACTCTAGGAAAAAAACCCAACCAAACAAAATCTGGCCTCTGTACAGTCCTCATTTACACGATATACTTTAATTCTTTCAAGGAACACCAGCACTTTGCAAAACAAATAGCTGCTAGCTCTTTCTTTATTTCCTTATCAAAGGGTTATTACCCACCGAACGTGTCACTAGAGGTGGCAATCACAGATTGACATTTGCACTCCAAGTGTCTTATCATTGTGTCCATTCCTCTTTTTCTGAATAGTGCTGCCTCATGAGACAGGACATGCCACAAGATTTTCAGTGTCCTATAAAACAGGGTGTTCAATAAGCAGAAGAACTAATTAAGGCTTGTTTCCTCATAAACCTGGTTCCTGTCCTGTTTCCTTTATAGGCAGCTTCTGTTCTGTCGTCTATGATGCCAGTAGGTAGGTGAACTACATGCATGCTTGTTAGCCAGCCATCACACTTGTGCTGATGAGTCACCAGCTGCTGCCAAGCACAGCTTATAAGAGAGAGAAAGAACAATTTCTGGACTGCTTTCCTCTAGCCAGATGCCAATTTTCACACACAGAGAATCATCTAGGTTGGAAAGGACCCTGGAGATCATCTAGTCCAACCGTTTGTCTAGCTCAGTTCCCACCTACAGCATATCCTTAAGCTCTAAATCGACCCTACTCTTGAACACCTCCAGGGATGGGGACTCCACCACCTCCCTGGGCAGCCCATTCCAACACCTAACAACCTGCTCTGTAAAGAAATACTTCCTAGTATCTAGTCTAAACTTTCCCTGGCACAACTTGAGGCCATTCCCTCTTGTCCTGTCGCTTTCCACTAGGCTAAAGAGGCTCAAACCCAGCTCTCTGCAGCTTTCTTTCAGGTAGCTGTAGAGGGCGACGAGGTCTCCCCTCAGCCTCCTCTTCTCCAGACTAAACACCCGCAGTTCCCTCAGCCGCTCCTCATAGGACATGTGTTCCAGTCCCTTGACCAGCTTTGTAGCCCTTCTCTGGACATGTTCAAGTAACTCTATGTCCTTTTTCTAGTGAGGGGCCCAAAACTGAACACAGTAATCAAGGTGCGGCCTCACCAGCACCAAGTACAGCGGCAAGATCCCTTCCCTGTCCCTGCTGGCCACACTAATCCTGATACAAGCCAGGATGCCATTGGCCTTCTTGGCCACCTGGGCACACTGCTGGCTCCTGTTCAGCCAGCTGTCAATCAACCCCCCCAGGTCCCTCTCTGACTGGCAGCTCTCCAGCCACTCTTCCCCAAGCCTGTAGCGCTGCTGGGGGTTGTTGTGGCCCAAGGGCAGCCCCCCGGCATTTGCCCTTATTGAAACTCCCCCAGTTGGGCTCAGCCCATCGCTCCAGCCTGTCCAGGTCTCTCTGCAGAGCCTCCCTACCCTTGAGCAGATCAACACTCCCACCCAACTGGGTGTCGTCTGCAAACTGACTGAGGGTGCACTCGATCCCCTCATCCAGATCATCAATAAAGATGTTAAATAGGAGTGGCCCCAACACCAAGCCCTGGGGGACACCACTCGTGACCGGCCGCCAACTGGATTTAACTCTGTTTACCACAACTCTCTGGGCCCGGTCGTCCAGCCAGTTTTTTACCCAGCGAAGTGTGCGATTGTCCAAACCACGAGCAGCCATTTTTGCCAGGACAATGCTGTGGGAAACAGTGTCAAAAGCCTCGCTAAAGTCAAGGTAAATTACATCCACAGCCTTTCCCTCATCCAATAAGCAGCTCGTCCTGTCGTAGAAGGAGATAAGGTTCATCAAGCAGATCCTGCCTTTCATAAACCCATGCTGACTGGGCCTGAGCATCTGGTTGTCCCACATGTGGTGTATGATGGCACTCAGGATGAGCTGCTCCATCAGCTTCCCAGGCTCTGAAGTCAAGCTGACAGGCCTGTAATTTCCTGGATCATCCTTCCGAACCTTCTTATAGATGGGCATCACATTGGCCAATTTCCAGTCAGTGGGGACCTCCCCAGTCAGCCAGGACTGTTGGTAAATGATGGAAAGTGGCTTGGTGAGCCCTACAGCCAGCTCCTTCAGCACCCTTGGCTGTATCCCGTCTGGTCCCACAGACGAGTGTGTGTCCATGTGATGCAGCAGGTCACTGACTGTCTCCTCCTGGAATGCGGGGGGGTCGTTCTCCCAGTCTCTGTCTTCTGTCTGAGGAGGCTGGATTCCCTCAGTACAACTAGTCTTGCTATTAAAGACTGAGGCAAAGAAGGCATTAAGCACCTCAGCCTTTTCCTCATCACTTGTTACCATGTTTCCTCCTGCAGGGGGTGGAGGCTCTCCCTGGTCTTTCTTTTACTGCTGACATACTTAAAGAAACATTTCTTGTTATCCTTGATTGCTGAAGCCAGATTAATTTCCAGTTGGGCTTTAGCCCTCCTGATTTCCACCCTGCATAGCCTCAAAGCATCTTTGTAATCATTGTGTGTGACTAGCCCCTTCTTCCACAAGCTGTAAAGTCTCCTTTTCTCCCTGAGTTGCAGCCAAAGCTCCCTGTTCAGCCAGGGTGGTGGTTTCTGCTGCCGGCTTCTCTTACAGCACCTGGGCACCACCTGCTCCTGAGCCATTAATACTTCCTTCTGAAAGAGTGCTCAGCCTTCCTGGGCCCCTATACCCTTCAGGATCATCTCCTAAGGGATCCTGTCAAGTAGGTGCCTAAACAAGACAAAGTCAGCCCTTCTGAAGTCCAGGATGTCCGTCCTGCTTAGCTCTCTCCTGGCCTCTCTAAGAACAGAGAACTCTATTATTTCATGATCTTTGTGCCCTAGTCGGCCTCCAACTGCCACATCATCCACCAGTCATCTGTTCACAAGGAGGAGATCCAGCAGGGAACCTTCTCTGGTCAGTTCACTCACCAGCTGTGTCAGCAAATTATCTGCCACACATTCCAGGAATCTACGGGACTGGTCCCGCTCTGCTGTGTTTTATTTCCAGCAGATGTCTGGGAAGTTAAAGTCTCCCACAAGAACAAGGGCAAGCGATCATGAGATTTCTCCCAAGTGCCTATACAATATTTCATCCACCTCTCTGTCCTGGTTGGGTGGCCTATAGTAGACTCCTACCTCAACATCTGCCCTGTTGGCCTTCGCCCTGATTCTAACGCAAAGACACTCTACCCTGTCTTCACTACACTTGTACTCAAAGCAATCATAACAGTCCTTAACATACAGCACCACCCCATCACCTCTCCTTCCTTGTCTATCCCTCCTAAAGAGCTTGTACCCATCAACTGGCACACTCCAGTCATGGGAGACATCCCACCATGTTTCTGTAATAGCCACAACATCATAATTTTCCTGTTTCATCATGGCTTCAAGCTCCTCCCTTTTGTTACCCATGCTGTGTGCATGGGTATACGTGCACTTCAGATGGGCTGATGTTTTGCCCCCTTCCCCCTTCAGATCTAGTTTAAAGCTCTGTCACAATGATCCCAGCTAACTCGTGTCCCAATATCCTTTTGCCCCTCTGGGACAGGTGCATCCCATCTAATGCCAAAAGGTCTGGCGTCCTGTTTACTAACCCATGATTGAAAAATCCGAAGCCCTGATGGTAACACCAGTCTTGGAGCCACAAATTCATCTGTTGGGTTCTCCTGTATTCTTCATCCATGCCCACAACTGAAGGGATGGAGGAGAACACAATTTGTGCCCCCGACCCCTTAATCAGTTTCCCCAAGGCCCTGAAATCTCTCTTCATTGCTTTAGGACTTCTGGTAATGTTGTCGCTACCAACCTGAAAAACCAAGAGAGGGTAGTAGTCCTTGGGTCTCACTAGAGCGGGGAGTTTTGCCGTGAGGTCCTTGATCCAGGCCCCAGGGAGGCAGCAGACTTCCCTATGAAGCGGGTCTGGTCTGCATATGGGGCCTTCGACACCCCTCAGAATGGAGTCACCCACTACAATGACTCTTCTGGGGTTCTTTTAAGAACTGGTTTTGATACCTGGTCCAGAACGACCCAGCCTTGGGGACCTTGGTCTTCCTCCTTGTTTGACTCATTTTCTTCCTCCTTCTCTTCATCATTCAAAAGTTCCAGGGCCCCAAATCTGTTGTGAAAGGACACCATGGAGGGTGAGGGAGGTTGGGAGAGGATTTTCCTGCCTCCCTGAGCAGGGACCTGTTTCCAGCCTCCCTCATCTCTTAGGTCCCCTCCTTCTGCCTGGCAGCAAGAGGATGAGGGATTGCCTGCCTCGCTTGGAGCCTCCATTTGCTCCTGTTGCTTCATGAGTGCCAAGGTGCTACTCCACCAATCAATTTCCCTTTCACACTCCCTAATACTTCTTAATCTTTCAACCTCTTCTCTGAGTTCTGCCCCCAGGCTGAGCAGGTCACCCAGCTGATGGCAGCGCACACAGGTGTCCCTGCTGCCCTCCGGCAGGACTGACAGGCTCAGGCACTCCCTGCCGCCCGAGACCTGAACCTCTGCATGTTTCCATGGCAGCTCCCTCTGGGTCGCCACGTTCTTCCGGGTGGTGGTTTTGACGCCACCTCAATAAGGGAAGGAAAGATATGTTTCAGTGCTACTGTTCAGATTTGCTTTACGACAAAGTTTTTCCAGAGCTGGGAGGTTCCCTTCTGTGCTGATAAACACGGTATTAACTGAAAGATCTCTAACAATTTGCCTTCTAAAACAGACATACATGACAAATAATTTGAAAAGGTGGCAGCTTAACTTACACAAGACAAATGCTTCAGTGCTCACTAGAAGTACTTCAAGCCTGAATTTTGAAAAGAAGAAAAAAGATGAGCATATTTATTTGAACAAAATTAGAGACATGCAGCTTTCTGTATTTGATTTACTAAGGCAATAGGTTGTTCTTTGCAGAAAAAACCACCAGTGATCCCTTAAAGACAGTGTGCCTGCTCAGCCTGTATTAGATGGAGCTGACATGTCCTCTAAGGCTTAGACAACCATATATATTATATATTATTTATAATTATATAAGCAATCATAGACAGAATAAATATGAGGATTAGAAGTCTCCGAGAGTGGGTGTCTTGTCACAGCCTCTTTGCCCTTGAAAGTGGCAGAACAAAGGAAAGAATACAGCTAAACCTTGGTGTTTTCTTCATTTTGATGATTCTTCTACTGACTTTGAGGGAGTTTGAACTAGACCCTTGCTTCCTTGCAATAGAAAGGTCACATATTTTCAGTGCATCACTGAAAGTGTGTTCTTTATCTCCGGCCTGTGAACTGTGGCTGTTCTCAGTTGTGCGGCAGCTCTGTCTCTTGGCTTGGAAACCCTGCTGCATAGCCCCTTGTAAGGTCAGCCTTTCCCTGGGTATTTTCACACTAGGATGTTTTTGCAGATTATTATTGTCAAACTTGTCTGGGCCTTTTGTGTCTTCTGGCAAAAATAGACTTAAACCAGTAATGCCTTGAAACTGGTTGCAGGTAAGCTTCTGTCTGATGACTTTGCTCCTGCCATGGCAATACCTGGATTTTTGAAATGGCAAGTTCTTTCTCATGCTGGCAATAACATCAGGTTCCTTTTGATGGAAGGAGAGGCAGTCGGGGCCTTTTGGCATCAGTGTGGTACTCTGAGAGAGTGCTGTTGTGGTTTGCTGCTGATGGATGGAGTTTTTTTGGGGCTCCCAGGGCACATGTGCCAACTGAGATGCTATCCCATCCCTCTTGGACAAGACAGTGAAGTTTCTCCTGCAAGGCTGGTTGCTATGGCTGTAAGGGAATGGGGAAGCAGTTTGAATGAACTTTCATCAAGAACAAGTTTGAAGTTCTCCAGTATTTATCTTCGGTTAGAAGATACACACTTATAGGAAATATATCTTCCTCATCATGCTCCAATGACGGCCAGACTAGAAAAAAAGAGAAACATCTCTATTCAAACTGCTGTACTTCCCCTCTCTTGAAGTCCACTGCCAAGCACAATAAACCTTGTTTTGGTATAGACTGAAGCATCACAGGCAAAACTTGATTTCGTTATTACATTTCACTAGTTTTCTTGGCATTGTCTTGTTCCTGTCAGACTCCCTGATAATCCATTTTTCTTTTCATTTTGCTGGGTTTTTTCCATCTGCTTATGTTTACTTAGTGCTCGAATCGATCTCCTGTTACCAGTCATTCATCTCAAATCCTTCCACTCTATAGAGACAACAGAAGACTTGGAAAAGTCACTTGTATTTTATTTTTAAAGGTCATTTGCCAATAACGATGCAACATTAAATCTGGTTTCATACTTTGAGGAAATCAGCAAAATAGGTAGTTATTCCTCCCATAGATGAACTCTACACTTGCTTATTTGGACTTCAGCTTTCTCCTCGGACTCCAGTGAATGATATTTCCAAGTGCTCCAAGAGCACTTGGAACAGCAAACTGAATGGGGAGCCTGATTTTTAGCTGTGTTTCTTCTTTTGTTTTGATTTGGTTATGATAGCGGACACATTCTGACAGGATTTCTTTAATTCAGAATGATCTTACTAATAGTAACTGACAATTTAATTGATGTCTTGGCTTTCCTCTTTGTTGTTTTTGGCAGCAGCACCCCTTCTACTGCATGACGTCTAATCCAGCACTATTAATATACTAAGTTCAGCAGCACTTACCTGCTATCCCTTTCATTAAAAGAACACGTATAAATGACCAAGCAATGGGATTTCTTTGTGGGGTGGCCACTGATTATTTGTACAGTCAAACACATGCCCTTACAAGTGTCCAGGTTGAAAGAATGGCAGTAAGTTACTAGAAATAAGGGCACAGTTATTACAATGGCATTATACATTTTAATGATTTTTTTGAAGGGTTGTTAGTTTCAGCCTCCCCAACGGGGTTTTTTTGAGAAATCTTGTACATTTTTTTCAAGTAGAAAAGGGCCAAAACTTTGGAACTGGACGCATCTCAGTGACTGGAGCAGCAGATGAAGATAAAACAGGGCCCTACAAACCTAATAAAAATAGATGGTTAAGTAGAAAAGTGAAATCCTACTTATATTCCTTCTGAGGAAAAAACTGGAGAACAGATTTGACCCTTATTAGACATCAGAGAATATGTGCAAAGACTCCTTTCATTTCTCTGCTCCCAGAGCTGGTAGTTTTCTCAGACAGCCTCTTTCCTTCAAAAGACAGGAAATTAACGGCACAGAAATATGAAATTAATACATTTTCAGTATGATACATTGATTTGTGTATATTTTAGTTAGGTTTTCAAACATTTAGATTTTTAAATAGTCTTTCTGTAAACCTTCTCGGATGTTTTGTGGGGTTTTTTCCTTGACCTTTGGAAGGAGTCAGTTATTGTCTACGTTAATTTCTTTCTGTTTCTTTTTCCCTTATCTCTCACATCTAATTTGCAGCAGATACCTCAGCTCCTTTGAAAGTCTTGGGCTTTTTACAGCAAATTCAGCAGCAGCTCTCGTTTCTTCAGATTATTTCATCACGGTGTCCCTGACATTTCCCTGCCTCTGTATCACCTATTTATGTTTGAGATAAACTGCTGTGACTGCAGTGATACAAGTATGTTACAGACAGAATTTGTAGTCTGCTCCGTAATTCTTCTGGCTGTATAAAGAGGATTATCTTCTTTCATGTAGCCAGCAGGTGAAACCACAACGATGGCAAACACCAGGGAAAGACATTTTACACGGAGAACTGCTTCCTCATTGTCCTTCTGGCTGATTTTATTTCCCATGTGAGGCAAACATATCCGAAATCTGGAGTGTCTTGTCTCATGAGCAGTCTCAGCTGGGGATGCGGTATTAGGGGGTGTTTCTCAGAAGTTACAAAAACATATGCTCCTGGTAGAACCCAGAGGCAGAGCCAAGACTGCTGGCACTGTTGTGGCAGTGTCCCATGATCCCTCCTCACTGCGAGTCCTGCTTTTTATCAAATTCTCTTATTTTTCCACAAAGAAGTAGCAATGTGAGAAAGAACTATTGGGAAAAGTGTTTATTGGGCCAGAACATACAGAAGGAAATGGGGATCTCTGCCCTTTGTGCCCAAGAAAATCAGGAACGTGGACTCATGACACCTTTTAGATGGTCTCTCCAAGAAGACAGCTGTGATGTTAAAGCTGGCCCTGGGTGATTGAGGGGAAATAGCACAGCTATTTCAGTATCACTTCATCAGAAGTGGGAAAAGGTGATTGGAAAGAAATGCCAAGCATGCATGCTGTGGGGTAGTCAGGCATGCAGGGGAGGATGGGAAACATATGCTGATCTTTGAGCCCTGGATTACATGCTGTTCAGCATCAGACCCTGTGCTTGCTCACTGGAGGGCCTCTTTTCTGGTGCACAGTGACAACCAAAAGGTGCATGCGTCGCATGGGCTGTGTGTCCAGCACCACCTGCAAGTGATGTCTGACAGCCATGTCATGTGCCTGTGGTGGGAGAGCCTCGGGTGTTGCAGTGCGTGATGACCTTAAGGGTGAGCAGGCCATGGCATGAGTTTCACCTGTTCAGACCTTCCCTATCTCTTTTTTGCCAGATACTCTCTTCCAGCATCTTTATCAAGGTTCAGAATCTTGTGTGTGTTTCCCTGCTGGTCAGTGCTTGTGCTTGCAGATCAGAATCTTGTGCCTGCAGATCAGAATCTTGTGTGTGTTTCCCTGCTGGTCAGTGCTTGTGCCTGCAGGATGGAGAGAAGAGTTACTTATGGAGGGACATAGCGGTGTCAGCCACCGGTATCTGCCCAGACTGCTGTGACCCAGAGAGTTAAGAGAGAGAGAGATTATGCTGTGACCCAGAAGAGTTATGAGAGAGAAATTATATTATATTATATTTAGGAAATGCGAAAGCAAAACAGACTTTCAGGTTGCCACCACTGTCCTTCTCTCTACTGAAACATCCTACTGTATTTGCTAGTAGTTCCCATTGCTGGGAATATTGGCAAATGTGCTGCTTGTTCAAACACTGCTCTCTAAAAGTGGATGCCTGAACTAGCAGGCAGGAGGCCTGACTGATGTAGCTATGTTGAAACAACCCCAGGTATTCACTCCTTCGTGTGTCTGGCAGATGGAGATAGGATTGGGGGAGGCCCTGAGGACATGCATGGTGAGTTTTTATGGAAGCTTATTGGAGATGGTATAGCATGAAGGGAAAGGAGTGCCCTGGTTCAGGGCTGTCTTCCTGGGCAGCATTAGGTCACGCAGATAATCCCATGAACCAGCAAAGAGCCACCCATAGGCTTGAGAGATGGGCTGCTGATTCCCAGGGTGGTGCAGCATCACACTGCAAAAGGACAAGATCCAGTTATTCCCCAGTGCCCAGTTTGTGCTTTCAGCTGGTTTTTTAGGTGACTTTCTGGCAGGCCCAACACAGATTGTCAGTTTCCCTCCTAAGGACAAGCATATTTGCAGAGACAGGTTTGAATTTCAGCTTGTTTCTCCCTCCCTCTCATTGTGGGACAGCTTGGGGGATCTGAGCAGAGAAACTTTGATCAGTAGCAGCAGATGAAAGGCATGTCAAGGAGATGGAAACTATTTGTGGGTTGAATTTAGCAAATGGTCTTGTCTGAGAAAATAGTTTCTACAAGTGCTGTGAAACACTTCCTTTCAGACAGAGCTTTAAGCGGGTTTCCTACATCGTGCCACGCAAAATCAGAGTGTGTAGTGACTAACTGTAGACAGAGTGTGAGAGGGATGATGAGTTTCACTACAATTCAATCAAACATCTCTTTTTGTGCCCCAAAGTAAGTTTAAAATGGTTCTAAACACTTAACAGATTAGGATATTTTTAATGTCAGGTGTGCCTTTATAGACTGATCCACAGTAAGTTCTTCCTTGCAAAGTATTTTGCTTTAGGCCATCTGCCAACGCTACAGAAGCACCAGACTCTGAGAATGAAGGACTTGGGAAGACGAACTGAAGTTCCTCTCCCCACTTTGTAGTTCCAGTTTCACCATTTTTTAACCCCATGACAAACACAGAGTAGCTCAGAGCTCGGTATGTAAAGACTTCTTTGAATTTGCCAGTTTTGTCCATAAGATATGTAAGTGCCACAACCATATGGCACTGTCTTGTTCATTCCATTCCTGAGCTTTGTTTGATGCTCAGGTAGTGTCCCCAGGTAGTCTCCTCTGCTGTTTACTTTACTCAGATTCTATTTTCTTTACTCAGACTCTGGTTTTGTTAATATACAGGCTGCATTAACAAAGCTAAAATAACTTTTCAACTCCTTATTAAGAATTTATTTTTTATTTATATTTTTTCTAGTGCAGATGCATTCACCAGAAGGTGGGAGGGTGTCATCTGTAAGAGTAAAACCATAATTTCTAATCTATAGGTTGGCAAAATTGTAGTGTAGCTGTATGCTACAACCAAATCCACAACACTGCACTATTGTAATTTGCCATCCCCTATGGTACCAACAGCTGCAATATTTTATTTTAGGCCATTGACTACTGGAAGAAAAAGTGGAATGACTTACTGGGAACTGCTAGTTCTGTTGTGTTTGCAGAGTTCAAGTGGCTCTGCTGAGCAAAGAGGGGAGGGAGTGGGGCAGGGATCAGTGACCTCTTTGCTGTTCCTGGGCTCAGTTATGTGGCAGTCCCCGAGACAGAAGCAGGGGGAGGCTGGGCTGGCTGAAGGGGAAAGTGCTGCTGACACATTCGGGGCTGTGGCAGATGGGGCCATGCAAAGATCCTCTGCACATGGATATGATCTCTGTACCTATCTGTGTTTGACTTGGCATCCAGCATCCCCCCTGACAGATCAAATCCTGCCGCTAAGGTAGTTATTTTGTCTTCCTAAAGGCTACTTATAGCTGGGCGGGTATCTACTTACACTGCTCACGCTTTGACTGGCCAGCTAATTTTCTACCCATCTTGTGCGCCAAGGTGGTATCTCAGTTGAATGGATTCACCCGCCCAGGGGGTGGGAGGTGTACAACTTTGCGCATGGGAATAGGGAGAAGCAACATTGTTGTACTGCAGCTGTTGAGTTAGATTTCAGGTATCAGGAACACCACTGCATCCTGCCACACGTTGCTTCTCTAAATTTATCCCTGTCAGTACCTCCTAAGTTATCTCTGGTCTGTGTCTGCAGGCTGGAGGTGAGCCAAGGGCTAGGCGAGAGGGTGTGATGCTGTGGGTCATAGCTCATACTTCTGTTCAGTGGCTGTCTGTCAGAGCCAAGGGCCACTTCTCTCCTTACATGGAAGAAAGATGAAATCATGCCTGCAATTAGAGAGATGTGTAGCTTGTTGGCTGTGGAGAGGTGAATGAACTTTCCCATTCCTGACAAGAAAGGGTGCAACAAAATCAGTGCTTCTGTAGAGGGAATCAAGTATTTTACACTTTTCCTGTCTTTCAGCACATTGCAAATAACAGAATTGTTATAAATAAAGATATCCTGCTAAGCAAGCAGCTTAGGCTGGTGTTAGGAAGAAGAGATCAATTAATTTCTACTCACACCAGAAAAAAATCTTCAGCTCCCCTAGATCATAAGCTTCTTTGGGGACAGCATCACCAATATATATTTCTCTGACTGGTACTCAGGATGAAGGTTTGCAGATGTGAGGATGCGAGCCTGGGAATTTTGTTTTTCAGTGTATCTTGCCGCCATGTGAATGTCCCGATCCGATATCGGGGGAGGGTTCTTAAAAAATCCCGAGAGCGAGATTAAGACACAAACGAGGTCAGATGCTGCATAACCTTATGAACTTTATTTCTATAACAACTAATAAGAGCGATAGGACAGAGAGGAAAAGAAAGGAAAAGGTCGGAATCCCTAAGCAAGAACACGGTAGAGGCGCAACTAATTACCACCACCACGACTGGGGATCCGGCGATGTTCTGTCGGTCCGATGATGCTCCACGTTCCTGGCTCCGAGTTGGTTCCCCTCTTCTTTGGAGTATGCAGTCCGCTTTTTTTATAGTCCCCATCCCCACAGTTTGTCCGCCCATTTCCACGGGGCTTGTTGTTGTAGGTGCCACCCCATGGTCCTCCGTGCGCGCATGCCTGGGTGTCCATGGTGGTCGTGCTGGCGAGGGGCCAATCTGTCTCGCCGCGGTTTCCCCTCCACCCGGCTCACGCGCTCGCGCGTGTAGGCGCAGCTCGATAGATGACTGCTGATGTTCTTGTCTAGGGCGGATGTGGTTTTCGTCGGGGACTGTGTGTTTGCTCCTTTACGTTGAGTCAGGAGGTGGTCGTCGTGGAGACAGCGATGTTGAGACATACTAAAAGTCAAAAAAGTTCCTTACAGTGAAACAGACCAAGACCTATCCAAAATGTCCCTACTTTCTCACTGTAGTGAAAAATTACATTTATCAGCATGGCTGAGTGTTAGAAATTGCAACTGTAAGGAGGTGATATTTAGTAACATGCACATGAAGTTTTTCTTCCATTAAAATGCTTCAGGAAAGAATGTATTGCTTGATTAGTTTTTTGGAGATCAGATTTTCATTCATAATGAGAACACACATCTCAGCCACTGCTATGAATGTGAAGATGCTCTAAAATGAATACGAAGAAGACAAAGCCAGGAAGCTGTCAGGGCAGCATAAAACAGCATCAGATCTTGACAAGGTGGGCTGTCCAGTCTCATAATAGTGCTTAGGTACCATGCAAGGCATATGCTTGTGTGAGAGTCACTGATAGCAGCAGAGTAGTCACTCACATAGCAGTCAAATTGGATCATCCAGTGATCCTGGTGCTCCTCTCCAGTGTTTTTCTGCAGTCCTTGGCTTTTAGGATGTTGTGGACAGAATTGTGTGTTGCAACTTCCTGGGGACTGGATGCCTGTTTCTCATCTGTTGGCTGAAGAGGTGAGTGATTTTTCCAGGGCTTACTTGAAAAGGAGGCTCCTTACCGCAGTACATTGCAGAGGGTTAGCCTTTGCTCTGCAGATTGCAGAACAATCTTGGTCGAATGGAAGGTGAAATATAAAACAGAGCCCTCTTTAAAATGGACAATTTGTCTGGAAAATCCCAACTTCGCTTTATTTTCCCTTCTTATGGTCATCTGTGTTGCACTATTGTGTTGGTTTAAGCCCCTGCCGGGACCGGAGACCACGTTGCTGTTGCCCCTCCCCCTCCCTCAGCCGGTCAGGCTGCAAGTGAGTCACAAACCCCGGGTTAAAATAAGAAGAAATTTAATACAACAGTGTGATAAGCAATCTGAACAACAACAGTAGCAATGATGACAACAATAAACAGCAATAACAGTGAACAAGACAAAAGATATACAGAGAAATACCGCAATGGTTACGGACAGCCCAGTGCTTCCCGAGACCAAAGCTACCAAGGAAGAAAATTCCCGCGCTCCCACGCACGGACCTGACATCAGCGTGGTATGAATAACCCGGCTGGAGATCCCTTCCCCCTTCTCTGCTGGGGAAACTTATCCCTATCCTAGCTGAACCAGGAAAACTGTGGAAGGCAGAGCCAGTGAGTCTCGCTGTTCAGCACTGTCACTCTGCTCAGTACAAAGCACGGTGGTTTGCACCAAGGCACACACACCATGCAGAGAGGAGAGAAGGTTAATGCTGCTCTGTTTGCATGTTGCCTTGGCCATATGAATGCATCAGCAGAGAGAGATAAATAATACAACAGAAACCGGCAATGAAGTGAAATTGCAGTGTCTTCTAGAAAGAGGATTGTATGAAGGGCTTGCTCTTCCCTTGTGGGTATGAGGTTGGCAGGAGAGTTAGAATGAAGGTTAAACACAAATGGCAATGAAGGATGAAAATCCTCTGCCTCGTGAGCACTACAGAGGCTGAAGGGGCATCTTTCGCAGCTGACGGGTGATCTTGTGTCCTTCCCAGTCTTCACTTTGGTTCCTCTTCTCCGTTCTCGGTGAGTTCAGCCCTGAACAGCCAAGCAAATCCTTACCAGCACCACACTGAAACTAAATCCTTTGAGTGCAGAAGCTTTGACGCACAGGGTTGAAGATAAGATCGTCAGGCTGAGGCTTACATGACAAGTGGGTACCCAAATAAGAACAACCAGCATATCTGTGTGAACTAGCAAAGTCTCCAGCCCCTCTGCCCTACAGAGAAATACGTGCTGGCTAATTAGAGGTACCAACTTTGAAATTGCTCTGCTGTCCTACTGGAATCTGTTCTTGGGAGTGCTCCCTTGAGATCTGAGCTCAGAGCTCTGAATGTTTGCATGGAGGAACCCAACTGCTCCCAGAGGTTCCCCTCTGATCACCTCCCAGCCTGACTGAGAAAGAAAAAAGACACATACACCACTGCCTTGCTCCCCAGCTAACAATGTGACTGTGGCCAGGCTGACAAAACATAGTAGTTGAATAGTTTTTCCTTTAAAATCATCCAGGAGTTTTTTCCTCTTAGATTCTGGTATTTCTGCTGCCATATGAGTTTTGGGACCAGGTAAATTGGAAATAGAATTGTTACCAAAAAAGTACAAATGAACTCTGGAACTTAAAAATGAATCTATGTATTACTGTTCTTTTCCCCCGTTTGCATACTTCACTACCTCTGAGTTTCCTTCTGACATGGAAATTTCTACTATGATTGCAGCCTGGCCAGGAAAGCTAAAAGCAGGAAATACAGCTGGATAACTTGTTCGCAGGAGAAGAAGAAGAGGTATGTGAAGAGGTAAACCTACATAAATATCTTAAGGCTAAGATGCATCTTGGAGTTGAATTAAGCTGTAATGCATGTGCCTAGCTTTGCTCATTCAGTCCTTTCCTGTGTTTAGTGTGGTTGACAAAGTCCCGTAAATTTCATGCAAGCTACAGGATAATTGAAGTTTCTGCTCTTCGTGTTTGCCATTTCTCCCAAAGTACTGGAGGTACTAGCTCCCATGCTTGATGTTTTCTCCCTGCTGTAAACCAAAGTGCTTGACAGATTAATAGCATGTATTTTTTTATCTATCTGTTTTTATAGTGTACTGTGAAACCTGGAAGTATTTTTATTGCCTATAATTTTCTACAGAAAATGAGTGATTATTTGTCCTTTTTTTTTTTTTTTTTTTTTTCCTACCATGACAATTCAGGCTGGTATTGACACTTCCTGGGGCCATCTCTAGCTGTAAACACCTTTCAGAGCAATATCAGCTTGCTCAACTACAATTCTGGGACTTTTTCGTGTAACGAATCCTTGGGTTCACAGGCAGAAATGTCACTCTACCATGCTAAGGAGAGAAAAGCTCAGTCCCTCAACCATTTTACAGACTGATTTTCACCCAGGTCTACAAATCCAGCTTCAAGCCTGTCTTGCCCTCCAATATACTGTGACATATGCCTGTGCATCACCCAGAATCATATACATGTGTCTGCATGATGAAATGAACTCATTATGTAGGGGGTCTGAAGTGTTTAAACACATAAGGTGTTATCTCAAAAGGCAGGAGTCACAGGGAGTTTCCTCTGAGCTTTCCCCATGAACCACATACCTCTAGTTTAAAGTTTTAGGGCAGCTCATGATCCGCAAGGCTTTGTGGCAGGGGCTCCTGGACTTCATCAGGTAAAAAGATGTTCTGCTGAAGGGGAAAGAGGAGATATGTGGCATAAGTAGAAAGAGGTTTGGATGAGGAGTCAATGACCCAGAGGAACCTTAGCTGATTTCCTTGGAGAATCTTCAGATCCTTAAGGGTTGTCAGAGTTTCATCAATCCCCAGCCATCTGGTGTGATTTATATCCCATTTCTTCCATTTCCAGCTCAAGGCCAGGAGCTGGCTTGCAGCACATTTTAGTCTGAGTCATGGGTGATAGCTGTACCTAGGAGAATGAGGCTCTGTCTTGTGCAGGAGAGGAGACTTCAATCTCGTTCTTGCTTGTTTAGTGTCCTCTGGGCTGGACAGGCATCCAGATCTGGGGATAACAGGGCATGGAACAAAGACAAGGAGAAATACTTGCTTCCAAAGATCACCTGTTGCATTTATTACAGAGTTAAAAATTGGTGAAGAGCCAATTTTGTGAAACTGCAGGGAAGTATCAAGGTGTTATGCTGATTTTGTGTCTTGGAGAACAACAATCTGTGCAAGAATTGTACAGGGGTTGTTCAGTTTAGAAAAGACTAAAGAGGCATATGGTAAAAGCCTTACATTCAAAAAATCTACTCTTTCTCTGCAGAAGGGCCGTTAATTGTTCTTTGTGTCTTCTTGGATAGGACAAGAGATCAGGAACATCATGTTTGATAAGGAGAGCTAGGGTTGCCTCACGGGGATGGAGAGGCAGACCCACTTTGGCACTGGACTAGCCAAAGGCACTGTAGGATAATCTTGGTTTCACAGAGAAAAGCACTGAATGTGCTGGAAGCTCTTCAGCATCCCATATGTTTTGTGTTCAAGATATGGCAAATTTTCACACCAAATTTGAAAAACTTTGGAGAAAAAAAAAAAAGTGAAGATAGACTGCGTACCTCAGGTGTTGTTCATGTGGCTGTGCTCACCAGCTACTATGTTTTGTGGGACTTCAAAGGCACCTGGATTTTGAAGGAGGGCAATTACTTTTCTAAGGCCCGAGAAAGTGGGATGTATAAGAGTGGCTGCTGAATGTGCTCTTCAGGGGATCAGTTACTCAATCCAGATTGTTGCTGAAGGCATTCTTGCCACATTATTAAAAACACTGGAGGTCAACTCAAAACCTGGATTCTGTATGTTATGTGTGGCCAGGGTCAAAACAAGGCAGGTGGGGCAGATCTGCATCAAGGGCACCTGGAACAGCGTCTCTGGCAGGAGCAAGGTGCACACACACGGCCTGCATATGGAGGTCCAAGGATGTCTCGCCAGTGCAAGGGCTTACACTGACCTTCAGTGTTCCCAAATTAAATGCACGGAAAAGAAAGCAAGTGACCAGGGGAAAAGCATGACACGGAGTGGGGAACAAAGGGAGGGAACCGAAGACACGAGAAAACCCAGAAATTCAAGTAAGCTGAATACTGAGATACTAGTTTTGGCCTGGACTGTTGAAGGTTGTCCACTGCTTGATTCATAGAGAATTTTTTTCCTGCTCCTGTCTCAGTCTTTGATAGTTATTTGTGCTATTAAGACATCTATTGTACAAGGGGCTGTTGGAGAATGGCTTCAAGAACAAGGACATGGCAGTATGGAAAAACTGTTTAGAGATGAAATACAGGGTGATTTGTTACGTCTGCACAAGATAGATATTGCTTGAGTTGCTTAGCTACTATCTCCTGCCTGGAACAGAAGCTTCTCCCCCACCTGCAAGAATGGGTATGTCAGCAAGAGATTACTCCAAAAACCTACCCAAACTGGCTCAGCAGGTTTGGCCCGGACCCAGGGCGCAATGGAGGCTGCGCAAGATTTCAGGGTGGAAAGTTCAGCAGTGAGGAAGAGGAGAAACTTCCTCTTCACGACCACTGACCAGCCCTTTACGCCCCCTGCCCAGGACATTGAGAGCTTATTGTGCAGACGCAAAAGGGAGGAAACCTAATTACAATAAGAAGCGAAGACAGGCGGAGATAGAACATAAATAGGTATAGGCGTTCTATGTATATGCAATACTTAGTGGATATAAGGATGTAAGCAGAGAGAATAAAGTTGAAGCTTGCTCTATCATTCACATTGAATCGACCGCTTGCTTCCTCCACCCGTCGAAAGTTCGTAGACTACAAGGGGCTGATTCAAAGCCCATGCCTCCAGTGTTCCTAGAGTCTTGAACTTCAGGGCAGAAATACACACACCATATTTAATTCTTCTAGTCAAACTGACACTCTCCAGACCACTAGGATTAAAATATGGGCTTATGGTTTCCTTATGATTGGAAAATTAAAGTAAAATATCTTTATTCCCATTTCTCCTCCCTTCCAAAAAATCATATCATTAAGCATCTGTACAGATGTCCCCTCCCTATATAGACACTCTATCATATAATTAGCTACACACTCAAATAACATCTAGATATTCAGGCTTAACCCATCAGCGTGAATATATCAGAAAAGGGAAATGCCAAGATAAAGAAACCAGTGTTGCTCTCATATTTTATATGTATTTCTAGCTAAAAGCAATGCCACAGTGATGGTCTTTTATCAGAAACACAAAGTTGTATCCAGTGGTTTCCACTCATGGAAACCCTCTCTCAGAGTTTGAGAAAAGTTTTCATCTCAACAGAAAATAATGGGCTATCGCTTCTGTAGCATGGCACAGAATGGAGGAAATCCATCTTCTGCATTTCTTATGCTGCTTCCAACCTGTCACTCAGATCTCTGAAAAAAGATACACCTCCGCTTCTCCATTTTTTTGCTGAGGGATGCGAGAAGGACAGCAGTAGAACTCACGCATCCTGAGTCAAGGAAATGGCACAGTGACAATTCAGGCATTTGAGGAACCATCAGCCCATTTGGAAAAAAAAAAAATTACATAAACGTGTGCTGGATAAAAACACTGGGAAATACATTACAGAGAAAAGAGAAGCTGATATAATCGTTGTAAACAAAGCCAAGTATACAATCAGAGCTACTCAAGGCTTTTATTATGAGAAAGCCAGTTAATTCAACAAAACCCCTGTTCAGCTCTTTTTAAAAACAAACAAAAAAAATTCTGTGCCAGAGAAGCAAACTTTGCAGAGGAGCTATGTTTTATCTCCAGTGAAATTTAGTAAGGGAGTAGAGAGCAAGGGTTTTTTTTTGTTTGCTTTTTTTTTTTTTTCCTGGAGAGCTGTTGTGAGAAATAACTGGACATCAATTATTAACGTCAAACGGAAGAATAAGGAATAGCAGGTATGAAACAGTCGTTCTTTGAAAAGGAAGCCTTCAATTTTCTTTTGTCGGACTATCTGATCATCTTTGCTTTCCTCCTGTGGCTGCACCGTTGTTCTTCAGTATTTGTGTGCCCCAACAGCACTGAAACACTCTGAGTGCCTGAAAAGCACCTTTATAATTTTGTGGCCAGAGGAATAGCGATTTGTCTGCCACAGGAATCCCCCTAGTGGGTCTCATTCATGCAGGTGAGGCAAGAGCACCACAAATTCCTGGAATAAAAGCAACAGACGTCCTGGACTGTGATATAAATGTTTTATAGGTAGGTGAGGTTACCTGGGTGGTTTTGCAGAGAAAAACAATGCAGTGAGACCCAGCAGCACATACAATTTAGGGTGCAGGGAGATGGGAACATACACTGTATGGGGTGCTTAAGTCTGGTGTTTGCAATGCCTGACTCCAAGCAGGACAGACATATTCATCTCCTATTAGCAAGAATTATCCTAAATAGGGCCAGGTGCATCAAGTTCATAGGTCAGGAGAGATGGGCTAATGCTGGCAGCACTTCTGATGAGTGATGGATGAGGTGCTGTGGTGCCCATGCTGTGGTGAGAGAGGCAGCAAGGGAGTGCACACCTTTTATCATTTCAGCACAAGTGGTGTGAGCCTGGGGAGCACCGGCAATGCACTGCAATACTGCTCCAAACACGTGGCTGGTCCCAAATACATTGCAGGATGCCAGAAGATCTCCAAGGATTGAAGTGTCTTTCTCATCAGTTCTGCGTCAGTCCAGGGGTGAAACCTATCACTGTGAGTCATTGGGAGCAGCTCCCCAGATTATCTTTCACACGAAGAGGGTAGTCACTGCCTAGGATGTGGGGCACATCCTGGAATGCAAGAAAAGACACTTTTGGAATTGCACACGACTTACTATGGGATGCTTAGAGGGAGGAACCAAAGGGAGAAAAGGCAAGGGCAGTTTAGGTGATATGGGGAGAAATAAGAATGGGAAAATAGAGGGGTAAGGGGATAGAAGGGCCAGTCACTTGTCAAGAGTTTGCTGGTCAGTACACTTGTCCGGCTGTTCTCTGCAACCACTTGTTGCTGTCTGTCCTATCTTTTTATGAAATTGCTTTCTAACTCCTTCCCAGGTGGTGGGCTTTGTTTTCTGTGTGCACATGTGTGTATGGGAGTGTGAGTGCAGCAGCTGAAGCTGACCGTGGGTAGGAGTGTGACTGGAGTGAATGTGGGTGTGCAAGCGTGTGACAGCTAGCTGGGCCCAAGCCAGAGCAGCCAGTGAGCAGGTGCCATGGCCTGGGAGCAAGGGATGGGGGCCGTCTCTGAGGGTCAGCTCTGGGTGTGAAGGCACCAGTGTGTCTCTAGGGGCAAGAGCACGGCGGGGTTGGTCGTGGGACCGAGGGTGTCCTGACCAGCTGCATGTGCGTGATGGTCTGTACCAGCAGCTGGAAGAGGGCTGCAGCCTCAGGGGCTCATATGGCCACAGCAACTGGGGAGACTGGGATCTACGAACAGCTACTGGGCAGACCGGGTGTCTGAGCACAGATTCTGGAGGGATCCACCTGGTGTATATATGCGTGTTTGTTCTCATTAAGGGACCTTTATTCTGCTCAGCTAGAGAAGGGATTGAGATGAGGCTGCTGGTGCTTTTGTGTTGATGTGAACGTCTGTTTGTAATCTCTGTGGCTGGTCATGTAAATAAATATATATGTGATATATAAATGTGCTCTGTGTGCACGTGCCTACTGGGAAAACTTTTTTGGCTCACTGTTGTTTGGACCTGGGGTCACGGAGCTGCAGCAGCCTTGCATCTCTCAGGCTATTGAATCCAGCACGCTGTATTTTCCTTGAGCAGTAACAAGATTTTATCTTGGCTGGGGAATCTCTAAAAACTATTGTGTTGCATATGTGTGTGTTTGGCATGGTTTTGGTAGTGGGCAAGAGGCTACAGAGGTGGTCCCTCCAAGAAGCTTCTTGAAGCTTCCCCAGCTCTAAGTCAGACCCACCTCTGGTCACGGCTGAGGCAATTAGTGACAGTGACTGTGCCTCTGTGATAATGTATCTAAGAAGGGGAACCTGAGAGGAGTAGTTGTAGTTGTGAGGAGCTGCAAAGAAAACATCTGTGAAAATGATATGGTCAAGTGGAAGGAAGGAGAGGAAGGGGGGGAGGTGTGCCGGAGAAGAGAGCACCCCCCTGCAGACTGTCGTGAGAGGGCAGGCTGTGCCCCTGCACCCGTGGACGTCACTGGTGGAGCACATGCTGACCTGCAACCCATGGAGAACCCCACACCGGAGAAAGTGGCTGCACCCAAAGAAGGACAGGACTTTATGGGAAGAAGCCCCCACTATTACAGTTTGGTGCTGGGAGGACTACAGCACATGGGGGTGACCCATGCCACAGCAGCTTGGGAAGCGCTGTGGCCTGTGGTAAGGGCTCACATCATAGAAAGTTTGTAGAGAACTGTCTCCCGTGAGAGGGACCCCATGCTGAAGCAGGGCAGGAATGCACAGAGTTCCCCCCCACCTTGAGGAGGAAGAAGCGGTGGGACTGACTGTGTCCCCCATCCCCTGCCCCCTGCATTGTTGGGGGGAAGGAGGTAGAGAAATCAAGAGCAAAGCTGAGCCCTGAAAGAAGCGAGGGTGGAGAGAACGTGGTTTTAGAATGTGGCAATGTTTCTCACTGTCCTGCTCTGTCTGTTAAGTGTTGCTGTTGTTAGTATCTGAATCAAATTTATGTTCTTTCTCTTCCACTAAAAAGTCTGTCTTTTGCCTGTGACCATTAATGGGTGAATCATCCCTTCCTGGCCTTATCTCAATTCCTGAGCCTTTTTGCTTCATTTTCTCCTTCCCAGCACCGGTGGGGAAGGGCGTAGTGAGCAGCTGCGTGGTGCTCAGTTGTCCTCTGGGCTCAAACCAGCGCAACTATGTAGTCCCTGCTGAACTTGCCTGAGCTGTTCCTTGAACTCAGACCTATTTCTTGGGCTAACATGGGGGCAGGTTAACAAAGTAGACAGTTTTTAGAGCTGGTTGAGGAGCTTCAGAGAGGGTCACAGGTTTACTCCCTCTTCTCAATCAGTAGATCCATCTTCCTCTCATGCAAGATACTCTAGGAAGCTGTTGGATTGCTCATGATTCGAACTTTATGGAAAGCTGAGAAAAGTGTGCTTTGGTTCACAGCCAGTGATAATCAGGGCAAGAGTTTGTAGAGACTCTGAACTTCAATTTGAAAAGTAAAATTAAAAAAACAAAACAAAACAAAACATAAATGGAGTTCTGTGGCTTACGGAGCAACAGCACAATTTCTGACACTCCTTGTCATCTGGGTAATGAGAAGGACATTTATACAGCAGGAATGCTGTCATAGGGTGAGTTTCCTTCATGGTCTGGTCTAAACAATCCCAGATGTTTAAGGAAAAGAAACCTTATTACAATTAGCGTGGTTGAAAACGTTTGGATGGTGTGTTTACTGCCTATATATCTGTAGATCATCAAAACTGAAATTTGGTGTGAACATGCCCTGCACATCCCAGACCAGCTAAAATGTTGACGTTTTCAGCTCCCTCCCAGATTTTTCTGGCACCTACACTCTCAGGTTACAATTCTGCCACTGGCAACACAGAGCTGATGCTTTCCTGAGGGCGTCAGAGAAAATATAACAAATGTTTTGCCTTCTCCAGTGTCAACTCACTGTCCTGATGACCAGAAATGTCCCTAAAGCCAGCTTTTCTTAAGCCTTGCCACTTCTGAGAGCAGTAGATCAGAAAAAAAAGGAGAAGAAAAAACCCTAGTAGAGGAAAGAAAGAGAGCAAAACACCCCCAAGAGATTTCCTGGTCTCCTCTGGGAGAGAGCAGACATCCTGACAAATGGATAGGGCCATCCTTTATGCGTTGTGTGTTTCGCTTGTAGCTTGCCTTTGACATTCAATTTACCATTAAATATATGCCTTCTGTCCTTGAAAAGAACCCTCTCTTTCGAAAGGAACAAAAACATCCTGCTGAGGTAATATTCTAGGCTATTCAGTGCAGCCAGCTGTCTTGCTGAACTGTATCTCTTAGGACCTTTTGAGGCAGGGTTGTCTTAATTGTGAGCCACTCTGCAGTATATGCAGCTGCCTGAATTGGATACCTCTCAAGGAGAAAAGATGATGAGCTGCTGCTGAAAAAGATGTTTTTATGGAGGCCACAGCACTGTGTTTCCTCTTCACTGTCTCTACACAAGTACAGTCCCAGCAGCTCTGAGGGCTGTTGGGCCTTAAAAGCACTGTGAGTTCTTGGGAAACAGAACAAGAAAACACCTCTGGGTGTCTGGGTAGCAGGTCAAATGTCACTTTGGTATGTTACTGTTACTTCTTTCACTCATCTGGAAGAAAAAACACGAGCAATTTAGCCTCGTTTTTTCTATATGTCCCATGGCTGCAGCCATGGGCTAGAGGAAGCTCTGCTATGTTGATAAACAAATGTCATCTCTTCAGAGGTAGCTGAACAGACCCATAACACTATCACAGGCATCACATAAATGCTGCAATACAACATATGGTTTTCAGTTGATCTTACCAGCGTTTAACTTGGTCTCTTCCACCTTGTTACTTTGGTTTGATTACTTTATGGGTAAGGTTATTAATATTCATAAAGTTTCACTGGCAAAGATTTTCAGTGACAGGGTGAAACTGCCTTGTCTGTATAGCCTATGCATCCATCAGGACATTCTGCCTGGAGTCCTGTGAAAATCTGGCTTATGTTTAACTTCTTCCTTGAACACTGAGCATTTCTTCCTAAATTTCCTCGCGGACCTCCCACTCTCCCTTACTTGCAGTAGTCTGTGAAAGACTCCTGAATAATTCAATAGTACAAAGCAACTGTCAGTACCTTTGGTCCAGCACTGTCCAAAGAAGAGCCGTGCCGTATCAGAGGCTTCACCACATCCTCACCAGTCCCTTCAGGGACACATAAAACTGACCATTTCTTTCTCCATAAAAAGACCTCCAACTTCTATTAAGTCTAGCTATGTTCTGTATGAAGCAAGCAGTTAACTCTCAGTAATCTCAGGCAGCAGCCACTTTCCCACACTTGCCAAGATGATGCCAGAGTTTGCAGTGAGCAGAGGCAGCCCTGTGTATTGACATTAAGTATACTTCTCTGTCCATCTTAGACGTATGCTTATATGTTGTATTGGGTTTGTGTGGTGGGGTTTTTGGTAGCGGGGGAGGGGACTACAGCAGTGGCCCC
>NW_027438017.1:0-48284 GCF_965140245.1 Athene noctua | reverse complement strand
AGAAAGAGCCGTGGTGTGCGTTTTCGCCGGAAAACGCGTTTTCGGCCGAAAACGTGTACGTTTGCACTTCCCCGCCACAGGGAAGCTGCTAGCCGGGAATTCTCTGCCTGGTTCTACCCGCTGCCCGGAACGCTACGCAGGGCAAAAGCGGTTCTCGTCCTCCGTGCTTGCTTTTTCTCAGAAAGAGCCGTGGTGTGCGTTTTCGCCGGAAAACGCGTTTTCGGCCGAAAACGTGTACGTTTGCACTTCCCCGCCACAGGGAAGCTGCTAGCCGGGAATTCTCTGCCTGGTTCTACCCGCTGCCCGGAACGCTACGCAGGGCAAAAGCGGTTCTCGTCCTCCGTGCTTGCTTTTTCTCAGAAAGAGCCGTGGTGTGCGTTTTCGCCGGAAAACGCGTTTTCGGCCGAAAACGTGTACGTTTGCACTTCCCCGCCACAGGGAAGCTGCTAGCCGGGAATTCTCTGCCTGGTTCTACCCGCTGCCCGGAACGCTACGCAGGGCAAAAGCGGTTCTCGTCCTCCGTGCTTGCTTTTTCTCAGAAAGAGCCGTGGTGTGCGTTTTCGCCGGAAAACGCGTTTTCGGCCGAAAACGTGTACGTTTGCACTTCCCCGCCACAGGGAAGCTGCTAGCCGGGAATTCTCTGCCTGGTTCTACCCGCTGCCCGGAACGCTACGCAGGGCAAAAGCGGTTCTCGTCCTCCGTGCTTGCTTTTTCTCAGAAAGAGCCGTGGTGTGCGTTTTCGCCGGAAAACGCGTTTTCGGCCGAAAACGTGTACGTTTGCACTTCCCCGCCACAGGGAAGCTGCTAGCCGGGAATTCTCTGCCTGGTTCTACCCGCTGCCCGGAACGCTACGCAGGGCAAAAGCGGTTCTCGTCCTCCGTGCTTGCTTTTTCTCAGAAAGAGCCGTGGTGTGCGTTTTCGCCGGAAAACGCGTTTTCGGCCGAAAACGTGTACGTTTGCACTTCCCCGCCACAGGGAAGCTGCTAGCCGGGAATTCTCTGCCTGGTTCTACCCGCTGCCCGGAACGCTACGCAGGGCAAAAGCGGTTCTCGTCCTCCGTGCTTGCTTTTTCTCAGAAAGAGCCGTGGTGTGCGTTTTCGCCGGAAAACGCGTTTTCGGCCGAAAACGTGTACGTTTGCACTTCCCCGCCACAGGGAAGCTGCTAGCCGGGAATTCTCTGCCTGGTTCTACCCGCTGCCCGGAACGCTACGCAGGGCAAAAGCGGTTCTCGTCCTCCGTGCTTGCTTTTTCTCAGAAAGAGCCGTGGTGTGCGTTTTCGCCGGAAAACGCGTTTTCGGCCGAAAACGTGTACGTTTGCACTTCCCCGCCACAGGGAAGCTGCTAGCCGGGAATTCTCTGCCTGGTTCTACCCGCTGCCCGGAACGCTACGCAGGGCAAAAGCGGTTCTCGTCCTCCGTGCTTGCTTTTTCTCAGAAAGAGCCGTGGTGTGCGTTTTCGCCGGAAAACGCGTTTTCGGCCGAAAACGTGTACGTTTGCACTTCCCCGCCACAGGGAAGCTGCTAGCCGGGAATTCTCTGCCTGGTTCTACCCGCTGCCCGGAACGCTACGCAGGGCAAAAGCGGTTCTCGTCCTCCGTGCTTGCTTTTTCTCAGAAAGAGCCGTGGTGTGCGTTTTCGCCGGAAAACGCGTTTTCGGCCGAAAACGTGTACGTTTGCACTTCCCCGCCACAGGGAAGCTGCTAGCCGGGAATTCTCTGCCTGGTTCTACCCGCTGCCCGGAACGCTACGCAGGGCAAAAGCGGTTCTCGTCCTCCGTGCTTGCTTTTTCTCAGAAAGAGCCGTGGTGTGCGTTTTCGCCGGAAAACGCGTTTTCGGCCGAAAACGTGTACGTTTGCACTTCCCCGCCACAGGGAAGCTGCTAGCCGGGAATTCTCTGCCTGGTTCTACCCGCTGCCCGGAACGCTACGCAGGGCAAAAGCGGTTCTCGTCCTCCGTGCTTGCTTTTTCTCAGAAAGAGCCGTGGTGTGCGTTTTCGCCGGAAAACGCGTTTTCGGCCGAAAACGTGTACGTTTGCACTTCCCCGCCACAGGGAAGCTGCTAGCCGGGAATTCTCTGCCTGGTTCTACCCGCTGCCCGGAACGCTACGCAGGGCAAAAGCGGTTCTCGTCCTCCGTGCTTGCTTTTTCTCAGAAAGAGCCGTGGTGTGCGTTTTCGCCGGAAAACGCGTTTTCGGCCGAAAACGTGTACGTTTGCACTTCCCCGCCACAGGGAAGCTGCTAGCCGGGAATTCTCTGCCTGGTTCTACCCGCTGCCCGGAACGCTACGCAGGGCAAAAGCGGTTCTCGTCCTCCGTGCTTGCTTTTTCTCAGAAAGAGCCGTGGTGTGCGTTTTCGCCGGAAAACGCGTTTTCGGCCGAAAACGTGTACGTTTGCACTTCCCCGCCACAGGGAAGCTGCTAGCCGGGAATTCTCTGCCTGGTTCTACCCGCTGCCCGGAACGCTACGCAGGGCAAAAGCGGTTCTCGTCCTCCGTGCTTGCTTTTTCTCAGAAAGAGCCGTGGTGTGCGTTTTCGCCGGAAAACGCGTTTTCGGCCGAAAACGTGTACGTTTGCACTTCCCCGCCACAGGGAAGCTGCTAGCCGGGAATTCTCTGCCTGGTTCTACCCGCTGCCCGGAACGCTACGCAGGGCAAAAGCGGTTCTCGTCCTCCGTGCTTGCTTTTTCTCAGAAAGAGCCGTGGTGTGCGTTTTCGCCGGAAAACGCGTTTTCGGCCGAAAACGTGTACGTTTGCACTTCCCCGCCACAGGGAAGCTGCTAGCCGGGAATTCTCTGCCTGGTTCTACCCGCTGCCCGGAACGCTACGCAGGGCAAAAGCGGTTCTCGTCCTCCGTGCTTGCTTTTTCTCAGAAAGAGCCGTGGTGTGCGTTTTCGCCGGAAAACGCGTTTTCGGCCGAAAACGTGTACGTTTGCACTTCCCCGCCACAGGGAAGCTGCTAGCCGGGAATTCTCTGCCTGGTTCTACCCGCTGCCCGGAACGCTACGCAGGGCAAAAGCGGTTCTCGTCCTCCGTGCTTGCTTTTTCTCAGAAAGAGCCGTGGTGTGCGTTTTCGCCGGAAAACGCGTTTTCGGCCGAAAACGTGTACGTTTGCACTTCCCCGCCACAGGGAAGCTGCTAGCCGGGAATTCTCTGCCTGGTTCTACCCGCTGCCCGGAACGCTACGCAGGGCAAAAGCGGTTCTCGTCCTCCGTGCTTGCTTTTTCTCAGAAAGAGCCGTGGTGTGCGTTTTCGCCGGAAAACGCGTTTTCGGCCGAAAACGTGTACGTTTGCACTTCCCCGCCACAGGGAAGCTGCTAGCCGGGAATTCTCTGCCTGGTTCTACCCGCTGCCCGGAACGCTACGCAGGGCAAAAGCGGTTCTCGTCCTCCGTGCTTGCTTTTTCTCAGAAAGAGCCGTGGTGTGCGTTTTCGCCGGAAAACGCGTTTTCGGCCGAAAACGTGTACGTTTGCACTTCCCCGCCACAGGGAAGCTGCTAGCCGGGAATTCTCTGCCTGGTTCTACCCGCTGCCCGGAACGCTACGCAGGGCAAAAGCGGTTCTCGTCCTCCGTGCTTGCTTTTTCTCAGAAAGAGCCGTGGTGTGCGTTTTCGCCGGAAAACGCGTTTTCGGCCGAAAACGTGTACGTTTGCACTTCCCCGCCACAGGGAAGCTGCTAGCCGGGAATTCTCTGCCTGGTTCTACCCGCTGCCCGGAACGCTACGCAGGGCAAAAGCGGTTCTCGTCCTCCGTGCTTGCTTTTTCTCAGAAAGAGCCGTGGTGTGCGTTTTCGCCGGAAAACGCGTTTTCGGCCGAAAACGTGTACGTTTGCACTTCCCCGCCACAGGGAAGCTGCTAGCCGGGAATTCTCTGCCTGGTTCTACCCGCTGCCCGGAACGCTACGCAGGGCAAAAGCGGTTCTCGTCCTCCGTGCTTGCTTTTTCTCAGAAAGAGCCGTGGTGTGCGTTTTCGCCGGAAAACGCGTTTTCGGCCGAAAACGTGTACGTTTGCACTTCCCCGCCACAGGGAAGCTGCTAGCCGGGAATTCTCTGCATGGTTCTACCCGCTGCCCGGAACGCTACGCAGGGCAAAAGCGGTTCTCGTCCTCCGTGCTTGCTTTTTCTCAGAAAGAGCCGTGGTGTGCGTTTTCGCCGGAAAACGCGTTTTCGGCCGAAAACGTGTACGTTTGCACTTCCCCGCCACAGGGAAGCTGCTAGCCGGGAATTCTCTGCCTGGTTCTACCCGCTGCCCGGAACGCTACGCAGGGCAAAAGCGGTTCTCGTCCTCCGTGCTTGCTTTTTCTCAGAAAGAGCCGTGGTGTGCGTTTTCGCCGGAAAACGCGTTTTCGGCCGAAAACGTGTACGTTTGCACTTCCCCGCCACAGGGAAGCTGCTAGCCGGGAATTCTCTGCCTGGTTCTACCCGCTGCCCGGAACGCTACGCAGGGCAAAAGCGGTTCTCGTCCTCCGTGCTTGCTTTTTCTCAGAAAGAGCCGTGGTGTGCGTTTTCGCCGGAAAACGCGTTTTCGGCCGAAAACGTGTACGTTTGCACTTCCCCGCCACAGGGAAGCTGCTAGCCGGGAATTCTCTGCCTGGTTCTACCCGCTGCCCGGAACGCTACGCAGGGCAAAAGCGGTTCTCGTCCTCCGTGCTTGCTTTTTCTCAGAAAGAGCCGTGGTGTGCGTTTTCGCCGGAAAACGCGTTTTCGGCCGAAAACGTGTACGTTTGCACTTCCCCGCCACAGGGAAGCTGCTAGCCGGGAATTCTCTGCCTGGTTCTACCCGCTGCCCGGAACGCTACGCAGGGCAAAAGCGGTTCTCGTCCTCCGTGCTTGCTTTTTCTCAGAAAGAGCCGTGGTGTGCGTTTTCGCCGGAAAACGCGTTTTCGGCCGAAAACGTGTACGTTTGCACTTCCCCGCCACAGGGAAGCTGCTAGCCGGGAATTCTCTGCCTGGTTCTACCCGCTGCCCGGAACGCTACGCAGGGCAAAAGCGGTTCTCGTCCTCCGTGCTTGCTTTTTCTCAGAAAGAGCCGTGGTGTGCGTTTTCGCCGGCAAACGCGTTTTCGGCCGAAAACGTGTACGTTTGCACTTCCCCGCCACAGGGAAGCTGCTAGCCGGGAATTCTCTGCCTGGTTCTACCCGCTGCCCGGAACGCTACGCAGGGCAAAAGCGGTTCTCGTCCTCCGTGCTTGCTTTTTCTCAGAAAGAGCCGTGGTGTGCGTTTTCGCCGGAAAACGCGTTTTCGGCCGAAAACGTGTACGTTTGCACTTCCCCGCCACAGGGAAGCTGCTAGCCGGGAATTCTCTGCCTGGTTCTACCCGCTGCCCGGAACGCTACGCAGGGCAAAAGCGGTTCTCGTCCTCCGTGCTTGCTTTTTCTCAGAAAGAGCCGTGGTGTGCGTTTTCGCCGGAAAACGCGTTTTCGGCCGAAAACGTGTACGTTTGCACTTCCCCGCCACAGGGAAGCTGCTAGCCGGGAATTCTCTGCCTGGTTCTACCCGCTGCCCGGAACGCTACGCAGGGCAAAAGCGGTTCTCGTCCTCCGTGCTTGCTTTTTCTCAGAAAGAGCCGTGGTGTGCGTTTTCGCCGGAAAACGCGTTTTCGGCCGAAAACGTGTACGTTTGCACTTCCCCGCCACAGGGAAGCTGCTAGCCGGGAATTCTCTGCCTGGTTCTACCCGCTGCCCGGAACGCTACGCAGGGCAAAAGCGGTTCTCGTCCTCCGTGCTTGCTTTTTCTCAGAAAGAGCCGTGGTGTGCGTTTTCGCCGGCAAACGCGTTTTCGGCCGAAAACGTGTACGTTTGCACTTCCCCGCCACAGGGAAGCTGCTAGCCGGGAATTCTCTGCCTGGTTCTACCCGCTGCCCGGAACGCTACGCAGGGCAAAAGCGGTTCTCGTCCTCCGTGCTTGCTTTTTCTCAGAAAGAGCCGTGGTGTGCGTTTTCGCCGGCAAACGCGTTTTCGGCCGAAAACGTGTACGTTTGCACTTCCCCGCCACAGGGAAGCTGCTAGCCGGGAATTCTCTGCCTGGTTCTACCCGCTGCCCGGAACGCTACGCAGGGCAAAAGCGGTTCTCGTCCTCCGTGCTTGCTTTTTCTCAGAAAGAGCCGTGGTGTGCGTTTTCGCCGGCAAACGCGTTTTCGGCCGAAAACGTGTACGTTTGCACTTCCCCGCCACAGGGAAGCTGCTAGCCGGGAATTCTCTGCCTGGTTCTACCCGCTGCCCGGAACGCTACGCAGGGCAAAAGCGGTTCTCGTCCTCCGTGCTTGCTTTTTCTCAGAAAGAGCCGTGGTGTGCGTTTTCGCCGGCAAACGCGTTTTCGGCCGAAAACGTGTACGTTTGCACTTCCCCGCCACAGGGAAGCTGCTAGCCGGGAATTCTCTGCCTGGTTCTACCCGCTGCCCGGAACGCTACGCAGGGCAAAAGCGGTTCTCGTCCTCCGTGCTTGCTTTTTCTCAGAAAGAGCCGTGGTGTGCGTTTTCGCCGGCAAACGCGTTTTCGGCCGAAAACGTGTACGTTTGCACTTCCCCGCCACAGGGAAGCTGCTAGCCGGGAATTCTCTGCCTGGTTCTACCCGCTGCCCGGAACGCTACGCAGGGCAAAAGCGGTTCTCGTCCTCCGTGCTTGCTTTTTCTCAGAAAGAGCCGTGGTGTGCGTTTTCGCCGGCAAACGCGTTTTCGGCCGAAAACGTGTACGTTTGCACTTCCCCGCCACAGGGAAGCTGCTAGCCGGGAATTCTCTGCCTGGTTCTACCCGCTGCCCGGAACGCTACGCAGGGCAAAAGCGGTTCTCGTCCTCCGTGCTTGCTTTTTCTCAGAAAGAGCCGTGGTGTGCGTTTTCGCCGGCAAACGCGTTTTCGGCCGAAAACGTGTACGTTTGCACTTCCCCGCCACAGGGAAGCTGCTAGCCGGGAATTCTCTGCCTGGTTCTACCCGCTGCCCGGAACGCTACGCAGGGCAAAAGCGGTTCTCGTCCTCCGTGCTTGCTTTTTCTCAGAAAGAGCCGTGGTGTGCGTTTTCGCCGGCAAACGCGTTTTCGGCCGAAAACGTGTACGTTTGCACTTCCCCGCCACAGGGAAGCTGCTAGCCGGGAATTCTCTGCCTGGTTCTACCCGCTGCCCGGAACGCTACGCAGGGCAAAAGCGGTTCTCGTCCTCCGTGCTTGCTTTTTCTCAGAAAGAGCCGTGGTGTGCGTTTTCGCCGGCAAACGCGTTTTCGGCCGAAAACGTGTACGTTTGCACTTCCCCGCCACAGGGAAGCTGCTAGCCGGGAATTCTCTGCCTGGTTCTACCCGCTGCCCGGAACGCTACGCAGGGCAAAAGCGGTTCTCGTCCTCCGTGCTTGCTTTTTCTCAGAAAGAGCCGTGGTGTGCGTTTTCGCCGGCAAACGCGTTTTCGGCCGAAAACGTGTACGTTTGCACTTCCCCGCCACAGGGAAGCTGCTAGCCGGGAATTCTCTGCCTGGTTCTACCCGCTGCCCGGAACGCTACGCAGGGCAAAAGCGGTTCTCGTCCTCCGTGCTTGCTTTTTCTCAGAAAGAGCCGTGGTGTGCGTTTTCGCCGGCAAACGTGTTTTCGGCCGAAAACGTGTACGTTTGCACTTCCCCGCCACAGGGAAGCTGCTAGCCGGGAATTCTCTGCCTGGTTCTACCCGCTGCCCGGAACGCTACGCAGGGCAAAAGCGGTTCTCGTCCTCCGTGCTTGCTTTTTCTCAGAAAGAGCCGTGGTGTGCGTTTTCGCCGGAAAACGCGTTTTCGGCCGAAAACGTGTACGTTTGCACTTCCCCGCCACAGGGAAGCTGCTAGCCGGGAATTCTCTGCCTGGTTCTACCCGCTGCCCGGAACGCTACGCAGGGCAAAAGCGGTTCTCGTCCTCCGTGCTTGCTTTTTCTCAGAAAGAGCCGTGGTGTGCGTTTTCGCCGGCAAACGCGTTTTCGGCCGAAAACGTGTACGTTTGCACTTCCCCGCCACAGGGAAGCTGCTAGCCGGGAATTCTCTGCCTGGTTCTACCCGCTGCCCGGAACGCTACGCAGGGCAAAAGCGGTTCTCGTCCTCCGTGCTTGCTTTTTCTCAGAAAGAGCCGTGGTGTGCGTTTTCGCCGGCAAACGCGTTTTCGGCCGAAAACGTGTACGTTTGCACTTCCCCGCCACAGGGAAGCTGCTAGCCGGGAATTCTCTGCCTGGTTCTACCCGCTGCCCGGAACGCTACGCAGGGCAAAAGCGGTTCTCGTCCTCCGTGCTTGCTTTTTCTCAGAAAGAGCCGTGGTGTGCGTTTTCGCCGGCAAACGCGTTTTCGGCCGAAAACGTGTACGTTTGCACTTCCCCGCCACAGGGAAGCTGCTAGCCGGGAATTCTCTGCCTGGTTCTACCCGCTGCCCGGAACGCTACGCAGGGCAAAAGCGGTTCTCGTCCTCCGTGCTTGCTTTTTCTCAGAAAGAGCCGTGGTGTGCGTTTTCGCCGGCAAACGCGTTTTCGGCCGAAAACGTGTACGTTTGCACTTCCCCGCCACAGGGAAGCTGCTAGCCGGGAATTCTCTGCCTGGTTCTACCCGCTGCCCGGAACGCTACGCAGGGCAAAAGCGGTTCTCGTCCTCCGTGCTTGCTTTTTCTCAGAAAGAGCCGTGGTGTGCGTTTTCGCCGGCAAACGCGTTTTCGGCCGAAAACGTGTACGTTTGCACTTCCCCGCCACAGGGAAGCTGCTAGCCGGGAATTCTCTGCCTGGTTCTACCCGCTGCCCGGAACGCTACGCAGGGCAAAAGCGGTTCTCGTCCTCCGTGCTTGCTTTTTCTCAGAAAGAGCCGTGGTGTGCGTTTTCGCCGGCAAACGCGTTTTCGGCCGAAAACGTGTACGTTTGCACTTCCCCGCCACAGGGAAGCTGCTAGCCGGGAATTCTCTGCCTGGTTCTACCCGCTGCCCGGAACGCTACGCAGGGCAAAAGCGGTTCTCGTCCTCCGTGCTTGCTTTTTCTCAGAAAGAGCCGTGGTGTGCGTTTTCGCCGGCAAACGCGTTTTCGGCCGAAAACGTGTACGTTTGCACTTCCCCGCCACAGGGAAGCTGCTAGCCGGGAATTCTCTGCCTGGTTCTACCCGCTGCCCGGAACGCTACGCAGGGCAAAAGCGGTTCTCGTCCTCCGTGCTTGCTTTTTCTCAGAAAGAGCCGTGGTGTGCGTTTTCGCCGGCAAACGCGTTTTCGGCCGAAAACGTGTACGTTTGCACTTCCCCGCCACAGGGAAGCTGCTAGCCGGGAATTCTCTGCCTGGTTCTACCCGCTGCCCGGAACGCTACGCAGGGCAAAAGCGGTTCTCGTCCTCCGTGCTTGCTTTTTCTCAGAAAGAGCCGTGGTGTGCGTTTTCGCCGGCAAACGCGTTTTCGGCCGAAAACGTGTACGTTTGCACTTCCCCGCCACAGGGAAGCTGCTAGCCGGGAATTCTCTGCCTGGTTCTACCCGCTGCCCGGAACGCTACGCAGGGCAAAAGCGGTTCTCGTCCTCCGTGCTTGCTTTTTCTCAGAAAGAGCCGTGGTGTGCGTTTTCGCCGGCAAACGCGTTTTCGGCCGAAAACGTGTACGTTTGCACTTCCCCGCCACAGGGAAGCTGCTAGCCGGGAATTCTCTGCCTGGTTCTACCCGCTGCCCGGAACGCTACGCAGGGCAAAAGCGGTTCTCGTCCTCCGTGCTTGCTTTTTCTCAGAAAGAGCCGTGGTGTGCGTTTTCGCCGGCAAACGCGTTTTCGGCCGAAAACGTGTACGTTTGCACTTCCCCGCCACAGGGAAGCTGCTAGCCGGGAATTCTCTGCCTGGTTCTACCCGCTGCCCGGAACGCTACGCAGGGCAAAAGCGGTTCTCGTCCTCCGTGCTTGCTTTTTCTCAGAAAGAGCCGTGGTGTGCGTTTTCGCCGGCAAACGCGTTTTCGGCCGAAAACGTGTACGTTTGCACTTCCCCGCCACAGGGAAGCTGCTAGCCGGGAATTCTCTGCCTGGTTCTACCCGCTGCCCGGAACGCTACGCAGGGCAAAAGCGGTTCTCGTCCTCCGTGCTTGCTTTTTCTCAGAAAGAGCCGTGGTGTGCGTTTTCGCCGGCAAACGCGTTTTCGGCCGAAAACGTGTACGTTTGCACTTCCCCGCCACAGGGAAGCTGCTAGCCGGGAATTCTCTGCCTGGTTCTACCCGCTGCCCGGAACGCTACGCAGGGCAAAAGCGGTTCTCGTCCTCCGTGCTTGCTTTTTCTCAGAAAGAGCCGTGGTGTGCGTTTTCGCCGGCAAACGCGTTTTCGGCCGAAAACGTGTACGTTTGCACTTCCCCGCCACAGGGAAGCTGCTAGCCGGGAATTCTCTGCCTGGTTCTACCCGCTGCCCGGAACGCTACGCAGGGCAAAAGCGGTTCTCGTCCTCCGTGCTTGCTTTTTCTCAGAAAGAGCCGTGGTGTGCGTTTTCGCCGGCAAACGCGTTTTCGGCCGAAAACGTGTACGTTTGCACTTCCCCGCCACAGGGAAGCTGCTAGCCGGGAATTCTCTGCCTGGTTCTACCCGCTGCCCGGAACGCTACGCAGGGCAAAAGCGGTTCTCGTCCTCCGTGCTTGCTTTTTCTCAGAAAGAGCCGTGGTGTGCGTTTTCGCCGGCAAACGCGTTTTCGGCCGAAAACGTGTACGTTTGCACTTCCCCGCCACAGGGAAGCTGCTAGCCGGGAATTCTCTGCCTGGTTCTACCCGCTGCCCGGAACGCTACGCAGGGCAAAAGCGGTTCTCGTCCTCCGTGCTTGCTTTTTCTCAGAAAGAGCCGTGGTGTGCGTTTTCGCCGGCAAACGCGTTTTCGGCCGAAAACGTGTACGTTTGCACTTCCCCGCCACAGGGAAGCTGCTAGCCGGGAATTCTCTGCCTGGTTCTACCCGCTGCCCGGAACGCTACGCAGGGCAAAAGCGGTTCTCGTCCTCCGTGCTTGCTTTTTCTCAGAAAGAGCCGTGGTGTGCGTTTTCGCCGGCAAACGCGTTTTCGGCCGAAAACGTGTACGTTTGCACTTCCCCGCCACAGGGAAGCTGCTAGCCGGGAATTCTCTGCCTGGTTCTACCCGCTGCCCGGAACGCTACGCAGGGCAAAAGCGGTTCTCGTCCTCCGTGCTTGCTTTTTCTCAGAAAGAGCCGTGGTGTGCGTTTTCGCCGGCAAACGCGTTTTCGGCCGAAAACGTGTACGTTTGCACTTCCCCGCCACAGGGAAGCTGCTAGCCGGGAATTCTCTGCCTGGTTCTACCCGCTGCCCGGAACGCTACGCAGGGCAAAAGCGGTTCTCGTCCTCCGTGCTTGCTTTTTCTCAGAAAGAGCCGTGGTGTGCGTTTTCGCCGGCAAACGCGTTTTCGGCCGAAAACGTGTACGTTTGCACTTCCCCGCCACAGGGAAGCTGCTAGCCGGGAATTCTCTGCCTGGTTCTACCCGCTGCCCGGAACGCTACGCAGGGCAAAAGCGGTTCTCGTCCTCCGTGCTTGCTTTTTCTCAGAAAGAGCCGTGGTGTGCGTTTTCGCCGGCAAACGCGTTTTCGGCCGAAAACGTGTACGTTTGCACTTCCCCGCCACAGGGAAGCTGCTAGCCGGGAATTCTCTGCCTGGTTCTACCCGCTGCCCGGAACGCTACGCAGGGCAAAAGCGGTTCTCGTCCTCCGTGCTTGCTTTTTCTCAGAAAGAGCCGTGGTGTGCGTTTTCGCCGGCAAACGCGTTTTCGGCCGAAAACGTGTACGTTTGCACTTCCCCGCCACAGGGAAGCTGCTAGCCGGGAATTCTCTGCCTGGTTCTACCCGCTGCCCGGAACGCTACGCAGGGCAAAAGCGGTTCTCGTCCTCCGTGCTTGCTTTTTCTCAGAAAGAGCCGTGGTGTGCGTTTTCGCCGGCAAACGCGTTTTCGGCCGAAAACGTGTACGTTTGCACTTCCCCGCCACAGGGAAGCTGCTAGCCGGGAATTCTCTGCCTGGTTCTACCCGCTGCCCGGAACGCTACGCAGGGCAAAAGCGGTTCTCGTCCTCCGTGCTTGCTTTTTCTCAGAAAGAGCCGTGGTGTGCGTTTTCGCCGGCAAACGCGTTTTCGGCCGAAAACGTGTACGTTTGCACTTCCCCGCCACAGGGAAGCTGCTAGCCGGGAATTCTCTGCCTGGTTCTACCCGCTGCCCGGAACGCTACGCAGGGCAAAAGCGGTTCTCGTCCTCCGTGCTTGCTTTTTCTCAGAAAGAGCCGTGGTGTGCGTTTTCGCCGGCAAACGCGTTTTCGGCCGAAAACGTGTACGTTTGCACTTCCCCGCCACAGGGAAGCTGCTAGCCGGGAATTCTCTGCCTGGTTCTACCCGCTGCCCGGAACGCTACGCAGGGCAAAAGCGGTTCTCGTCCTCCGTGCTTGCTTTTTCTCAGAAAGAGCCGTGGTGTGCGTTTTCGCCGGCAAACGCGTTTTCGGCCGAAAACGTGTACGTTTGCACTTCCCCGCCACAGGGAAGCTGCTAGCCGGGAATTCTCTGCCTGGTTCTACCCGCTGCCCGGAACGCTACGCAGGGCAAAAGCGGTTCTCGTCCTCCGTGCTTGCTTTTTCTCAGAAAGAGCCGTGGTGTGCGTTTTCGCCGGAAAACGCGTTTTCGGCCGAAAACGTGTACGTTTGCACTTCCCCGCCACAGGGAAGCTGCTAGCCGGGAATTCTCTGCCTGGTTCTACCCGCTGCCCGGAACGCTACGCAGGGCAAAAGCGGTTCTCGTCCTCCGTGCTTGCTTTTTCTCAGAAAGAGCCGTGGTGTGCGTTTTCGCCGGCAAACGCGTTTTCGGCCGAAAACGTGTACGTTTGCACTTCCCCGCCACAGGGAAGCTGCTAGCCGGGAATTCTCTGCCTGGTTCTACCCGCTGCCCGGAACGCTACGCAGGGCAAAAGCGGTTCTCGTCCTCCGTGCTTGCTTTTTCTCAGAAAGAGCCGTGGTGTGCGTTTTCGCCGGCAAACGCGTTTTCGGCCGAAAACGTGTACGTTTGCACTTCCCCGCCACAGGGAAGCTGCTAGCCGGGAATTCTCTGCCTGGTTCTACCCGCTGCCCGGAACGCTACGCAGGGCAAAAGCGGTTCTCGTCCTCCGTGCTTGCTTTTTCTCAGAAAGAGCCGTGGTGTGCGTTTTCGCCGGCAAACGCGTTTTCGGCCGAAAACGTGTACGTTTGCACTTCCCCGCCACAGGGAAGCTGCTAGCCGGGAATTCTCTGCCTGGTTCTACCCGCTGCCCGGAACGCTACGCAGGGCAAAAGCGGTTCTCGTCCTCCGTGCTTGCTTTTTCTCAGAAAGAGCCGTGGTGTGCGTTTTCGCCGGCAAACGCGTTTTCGGCCGAAAACGTGTACGTTTGCACTTCCCCGCCACAGGGAAGCTGCTAGCCGGGAATTCTCTGCCTGGTTCTACCCGCTGCCCGGAACGCTACGCAGGGCAAAAGCGGTTCTCGTCCTCCGTGCTTGCTTTTTCTCAGAAAGAGCCGTGGTGTGCGTTTTCGCCGGCAAACGCGTTTTCGGCCGAAAACGTGTACGTTTGCACTTCCCCGCCACAGGGAAGCTGCTAGCCGGGAATTCTCTGCCTGGTTCTACCCGCTGCCCGGAACGCTACGCAGGGCAAAAGCGGTTCTCGTCCTCCGTGCTTGCTTTTTCTCAGAAAGAGCCGTGGTGTGCGTTTTCGCCGGCAAACGCGTTTTCGGCCGAAAACGTGTACGTTTGCACTTCCCCGCCACAGGGAAGCTGCTAGCCGGGAATTCTCTGCCTGGTTCTACCCGCTGCCCGGAACGCTACGCAGGGCAAAAGCGGTTCTCGTCCTCCGTGCTTGCTTTTTCTCAGAAAGAGCCGTGGTGTGCGTTTTCGCCGGCAAACGCGTTTTCGGCCGAAAACGTGTACGTTTGCACTTCCCCGCCACAGGGAAGCTGCTAGCCGGGAATTCTCTGCCTGGTTCTACCCGCTGCCCGGAACGCTACGCAGGGCAAAAGCGGTTCTCGTCCTCCGTGCTTGCTTTTTCTCAGAAAGAGCCGTGGTGTGCGTTTTCGCCGGCAAACGCGTTTTCGGCCGAAAACGTGTACGTTTGCACTTCCCCGCCACAGGGAAGCTGCTAGCCGGGAATTCTCTGCCTGGTTCTACCCGCTGCCCGGAACGCTACGCAGGGCAAAAGCGGTTCTCGTCCTCCGTGCTTGCTTTTTCTCAGAAAGAGCCGTGGTGTGCGTTTTCGCCGGCAAACGCGTTTTCGGCCGAAAACGTGTACGTTTGCACTTCCCCGCCACAGGGAAGCTGCTAGCCGGGAATTCTCTGCCTGGTTCTACCCGCTGCCCGGAACGCTACGCAGGGCAAAAGCGGTTCTCGTCCTCCGTGCTTGCTTTTTCTCAGAAAGAGCCGTGGTGTGCGTTTTCGCCGGCAAACGCGTTTTCGGCCGAAAACGTGTACGTTTGCACTTCCCCGCCACAGGGAAGCTGCTAGCCGGGAATTCTCTCTCTGCCTGGTTCTACCCGCTGCCCGGAACGCTACGCAGGGCAAAAGCGGTTCTCGTCCTCCGTGCTTGCTTTTTCTCAGAAAGAGCCGTGGTGTGCGTTTTCGCCAGCAAACGCGTTTTCGGCCGAAAACGTGTACGTTTGCACTTCCCCGCCACAGGGAAGCTGCTAGCCGGGAATTCTCTGCCTGGTTCTACCCGCTGCCCGGAACGCTACGCAGGGCAAAAGCGGTTCTCGTCCTCCGTGCTTGCTTTTTCTCAGAAAGAGCCGTGGTGTGCGTTTTCGCCGGCAAACGCGTTTTCGGCCGAAAACGTGTACGTTTGCACTTCCCCGCCACAGGGAAGCTGCTAGCCGGGAATTCTCTGCCTGGTTCTACCCGCTGCCCGGAACGCTACGCAGGGCAAAAGCGGTTCTCGTCCTCCGTGCTTGCTTTTTCTCAGAAAGAGCCGTGGTGTGCGTTTTCGCCGGCAAACGCGTTTTCGGCCGAAAACGTGTACGTTTGCACTTCCCCGCCACAGGGAAGCTGCTAGCCGGGAATTCTCTGCCTGGTTCTACCCGCTGCCCGGAACGCTACGCAGGGCAAAAGCGGTTCTCGTCCTCCGTGCTTGCTTTTTCTCAGAAAGAGCCGTGGTGTGCGTTTTCGCCGGAAAACGCGTTTTCGGCCGAAAACGTGTACGTTTGCACTTCCCCGCCACAGGGAAGCTGCTAGCCGGGAATTCTCTGCCTGGTTCTACCCGCTGCCCGGAACGCTACGCAGGGCAAAAGCGGTTCTCGTCCTCCGTGCTTGCTTTTTCTCAGAAAGAGCCGTGGTGTGCGTTTTCGCCGGCAAACGCGTTTTCGGCCGAAAACGTGTACGTTTGCACTTCCCCGCCACAGGGAAGCTGCTAGCCGGGAATTCTCTGCCTGGTTCTACCCGCTGCCCGGAACGCTACGCAGGGCAAAAGCGGTTCTCGTCCTCCGTGCTTGCTTTTTCTCAGAAAGAGCCGTGGTGTGCGTTTTCGCCGGCAAACGCGTTTTCGGCCGAAAACGTGTACGTTTGCACTTCCCCGCCACAGGGAAGCTGCTAGCCGGGAATTCTCTGCCTGGTTCTACCCGCTGCCCGGAACGCTACGCAGGGCAAAAGCGGTTCTCGTCCTCCGTGCTTGCTTTTTCTCAGAAAGAGCCGTGGTGTGCGTTTTCGCCGGAAAACGCGTTTTCGGCCGAAAACGTGTACGTTTGCACTTCCCCGCCACAGGGAAGCTGCTAGCCGGGAATTCTCTGCCTGGTTCTACCCGCTGCCCGGAACGCTACGCAGGGCAAAAGCGGTTCTCGTCCTCCGTGCTTGCTTTTTCTCAGAAAGAGCCGTGGTGTGCGTTTTCGCCGGAAAACGCGTTTTCGGCCGAAAACGTGTACGTTTGCACTTCCCCGCCACAGGGAAGCTGCTAGCCGGGAATTCTCTGCCTGGTTCTACCCGCTGCCCGGAACGCTACGCAGGGCAAAAGCGGTTCTCGTCCTCCGTGCTTGCTTTTTCTCAGAAAGAGCCGTGGTGTGCGTTTTCGCCGGAAAACGCGTTTTCGGCCGAAAACGTGTACGTTTGCACTTCCCCGCCACAGGGAAGCTGCTAGCCGGGAATTCTCTGCCTGGTTCTACCCGCTGCCCGGAACGCTACGCAGGGCAAAAGCGGTTCTCGTCCTCCGTGCTTGCTTTTTCTCAGAAAGAGCCGTGGTGTGCGTTTTCGCCGGAAAACGCGTTTTCGGCCGAAAACGTGTACGTTTGCACTTCCCCGCCACAGGGAAGCTGCTAGCCGGGAATTCTCTGCCTGGTTCTACCCGCTGCCCGGAACGCTACGCAGGGCAAAAGCGGTTCTCGTCCTCCGTGCTTGCTTTTTCTCAGAAAGAGCCGTGGTGTGCGTTTTCGCCGGAAAACGCGTTTTCGGCCGAAAACGTGTACGTTTGCACTTCCCCGCCACAGGGAAGCTGCTAGCCGGGAATTCTCTGCCTGGTTCTACCCGCTGCCCGGAACGCTACGCAGGGCAAAAGCGGTTCTCGTCCTCCGTGCTTGCTTTTTCTCAGAAAGAGCCGTGGTGTGCGTTTTCGCCGGAAAACGCGTTTTCGGCCGAAAACGTGTACGTTTGCACTTCCCCGCCACAGGGAAGCTGCTAGCCGGGAATTCTCTGCCTGGTTCTACCCGCTGCCCGGAACGCTACGCAGGGCAAAAGCGGTTCTCGTCCTCCGTGCTTGCTTTTTCTCAGAAAGAGCCGTGGTGTGCGTTTTCGCCGGCAAACGCGTTTTCGGCCGAAAACGTGTACGTTTGCACTTCCCCGCCACAGGGAAGCTGCTAGCCGGGAATTCTCTGCCTGGTTCTACCCGCTGCCCGGAACGCTACGCAGGGCAAAAGCGGTTCTCGTCCTCCGTGCTTGCTTTTTCTCAGAAAGAGCCGTGGTGTGCGTTTTCGCCGGAAAACGCGTTTTCGGCCGAAAACGTGTACGTTTGCACTTCCCCGCCACAGGGAAGCTGCTAGCCGGGAATTCTCTGCCTGGTTCTACCCGCTGCCCGGAACGCTACGCAGGGCAAAAGCGGTTCTCGTCCTCCGTGCTTGCTTTTTCTCAGAAAGAGCCGTGGTGTGCGTTTTCGCCGGAAAACGCGTTTTCGGCCGAAAACGTGTACGTTTGCACTTCCCCGCCACAGGGAAGCTGCTAGCCGGGAATTCTCTGCCTGGTTCTACCCGCTGCCCGGAACGCTACGCAGGGCAAAAGCGGTTCTCGTCCTCCGTGCTTGCTTTTTCTCAGAAAGAGCCGTGGTGTGCGTTTTCGCCGGAAAACGCGTTTTCGGCCGAAAACGTGTACGTTTGCACTTCCCCGCCACAGGGAAGCTGCTAGCCGGGAATTCTCTGCCTGGTTCTACCCGCTGCCCGGAACGCTACGCAGGGCAAAAGCGGTTCTCGTCCTCCGTGCTTGCTTTTTCTCAGAAAGAGCCGTGGTGTGCGTTTTCGCCGGAAAACGCGTTTTCGGCCGAAAACGTGTACGTTTGCACTTCCCCGCCACAGGGAAGCTGCTAGCCGGGAATTCTCTGCCTGGTTCTACCCGCTGCCCGGAACGCTACGCAGGGCAAAAGCGGTTCTCGTCCTCCGTGCTTGCTTTTTCTCAGAAAGAGCCGTGGTGTGCGTTTTCGCCGGAAAACGCGTTTTCGGCCGAAAACGTGTACGTTTGCACTTCCCCGCCACAGGGAAGCTGCTAGCCGGGAATTCTCTGCCTGGTTCTACCCGCTGCCCGGAACGCTACGCAGGGCAAAAGCGGTTCTCGTCCTCCGTGCTTGCTTTTTCTCAGAAAGAGCCGTGGTGTGCGTTTTCGCCGGAAAACGCGTTTTCGGCCGAAAACGTGTACGTTTGCACTTCCCCGCCACAGGGAAGCTGCTAGCCGGGAATTCTCTGCCTGGTTCTACCCGCTGCCCGGAACGCTACGCAGGGCAAAAGCGGTTCTCGTCCTCCGTGCTTGCTTTTTCTCAGAAAGAGCCGTGGTGTGCGTTTTCGCCGGAAAACGCGTTTTCGGCCGAAAACGTGTACGTTTGCACTTCCCCGCCACAGGGAAGCTGCTAGCCGGGAATTCTCTGCCTGGTTCTACCCGCTGCCCGGAACGCTACGCAGGGCAAAAGCGGTTCTCGTCCTCCGTGCTTGCTTTTTCTCAGAAAGAGCCGTGGTGTGCGTTTTCGCCGGCAAACGCGTTTTCGGCCGAAAACGTGTACGTTTGCACTTCCCCGCCACAGGGAAGCTGCTAGCCGGGAATTCTCTGCCTGGTTCTACCCGCTGCCCGGAACGCTACGCAGGGCAAAAGCGGTTCTCGTCCTCCGTGCTTGCTTTTTCTCAGAAAGAGCCGTGGTGTGCGTTTTCGCCGGAAAACGCGTTTTCGGCCGAAAACGTGTACGTTTGCACTTCCCCGCCACAGGGAAGCTGCTAGCCGGGAATTCTCTGCCTGGTTCTACCCGCTGCCCGGAACGCTACGCAGGGCAAAAGCGGTTCTCGTCCTCCGTGCTTGCTTTTTCTCAGAAAGAGCCGTGGTGTGCGTTTTCGCCGGAAAACGCGTTTTCGGCCGAAAACGTGTACGTTTGCACTTCCCCGCCACAGGGAAGCTGCTAGCCGGGAATTCTCTGCCTGGTTCTACCCGCTGCCCGGAACGCTACGCAGGGCAAAAGCGGTTCTCGTCCTCCGTGCTTGCTTTTTCTCAGAAAGAGCCGTGGTGTGCGTTTTCGCCGGAAAACGCGTTTTCGGCCGAAAACGTGTACGTTTGCACTTCCCCGCCACAGGGAAGCTGCTAGCCGGGAATTCTCTGCCTGGTTCTACCCGCTGCCCGGAACGCTACGCAGGGCAAAAGCGGTTCTCGTCCTCCGTGCTTGCTTTTTCTCAGAAAGAGCCGTGGTGTGCGTTTTCGCCGGAAAACGCGTTTTCGGCCGAAAACGTGTACGTTTGCACTTCCCCGCCACAGGGAAGCTGCTAGCCGGGAATTCTCTGCCTGGTTCTACCCGCTGCCCGGAACGCTACGCAGGGCAAAAGCGGTTCTCGTCCTCCGTGCTTGCTTTTTCTCAGAAAGAGCCGTGGTGTGCGTTTTCGCCGGCAAACGCGTTTTCGGCCGAAAACGTGTACGTTTGCACTTCCCCGCCACAGGGAAGCTGCTAGCCGGGAATTCTCTGCCTGGTTCTACCCGCTGCCCGGAACGCTACGCAGGGCAAAAGCGGTTCTCGTCCTCCGTGCTTGCTTTTTCTCAGAAAGAGCCGTGGTGTGCGTTTTCGCCGGAAAACGCGTTTTCGGCCGAAAACGTGTACGTTTGCACTTCCCCGCCACAGGGAAGCTGCTAGCCGGGAATTCTCTGCCTGGTTCTACCCGCTGCCCGGAACGCTACGCAGGGCAAAAGCGGTTCTCGTCCTCCGTGCTTGCTTTTTCTCAGAAAGAGCCGTGGTGTGCGTTTTCGCCGGAAAACGCGTTTTCGGCCGAAAACGTGTACGTTTGCACTTCCCCGCCACAGGGAAGCTGCTAGCCGGGAATTCTCTGCCTGGTTCTACCCGCTGCCCGGAACGCTACGCAGGGCAAAAGCGGTTCTCGTCCTCCGTGCTTGCTTTTTCTCAGAAAGAGCCGTGGTGTGCGTTTTCGCCGGAAAACGCGTTTTCGGCCGAAAACGTGTACGTTTGCACTTCCCCGCCACAGGGAAGCTGCTAGCCGGGAATTCTCTGCCTGGTTCTACCCGCTGCCCGGAACGCTACGCAGGGCAAAAGCGGTTCTCGTCCTCCGTGCTTGCTTTTTCTCAGAAAGAGCCGTGGTGTGCGTTTTCGCCGGCAAACGCGTTTTCGGCCGAAAACGTGTACGTTTGCACTTCCCCGCCACAGGGAAGCTGCTAGCCGGGAATTCTCTGCCTGGTTCTACCCGCTGCCCGGAACGCTACGCAGGGCAAAAGCGGTTCTCGTCCTCCGTGCTTGCTTTTTCTCAGAAAGAGCCGTGGTGTGCGTTTTCGCCGGAAAACGCGTTTTCGGCCGAAAACGTGTACGTTTGCACTTCCCCGCCACAGGGAAGCTGCTAGCCGGGAATTCTCTGCCTGGTTCTACCCGCTGCCCGGAACGCTACGCAGGGCAAAAGCGGTTCTCGTCCTCCGTGCTTGCTTTTTCTCAGAAAGAGCCGTGGTGTGCGTTTTCGCCGGAAAACGCGTTTTCGGCCGAAAACGTGTACGTTTGCACTTCCCCGCCACAGGGAAGCTGCTAGCCGGGAATTCTCTGCCTGGTTCTACCCGCTGCCCGGAACGCTACGCAGGGCAAAAGCGGTTCTCGTCCTCCGTGCTTGCTTTTTCTCAGAAAGAGCCGTGGTGTGCGTTTTCGCCGGCAAACGCGTTTTCGGCCGAAAACGTGTACGTTTGCACTTCCCCGCCACAGGGAAGCTGCTAGCCGGGAATTCTCTGCCTGGTTCTACCCGCTGCCCGGAACGCTACGCAGGGCAAAAGCGGTTCTCGTCCTCCGTGCTTGCTTTTTCTCAGAAAGAGCCGTGGTGTGCGTTTTCGCCGGAAAACGCGTTTTCGGCCGAAAACGTGTACGTTTGCACTTCCCCGCCACAGGGAAGCTGCTAGCCGGGAATTCTCTGCCTGGTTCTACCCGCTGCCCGGAACGCTACGCAGGGCAAAAGCGGTTCTCGTCCTCCGTGCTTGCTTTTTCTCAGAAAGAGCCGTGGTGTGCGTTTTCGCCGGCAAACGCGTTTTCGGCCGAAAACGTGTACGTTTGCACTTCCCCGCCACAGGGAAGCTGCTAGCCGGGAATTCTCTGCCTGGTTCTACCCGCTGCCCGGAACGCTACGCAGGGCAAAAGCGGTTCTCGTCCTCCGTGCTTGCTTTTTCTCAGAAAGAGCCGTGGTGTGCGTTTTCGCCGGAAAACGCGTTTTCGGCCGAAAACGTGTACGTTTGCACTTCCCCGCCACAGGGAAGCTGCTAGCCGGGAATTCTCTGCCTGGTTCTACCCGCTGCCCGGAACGCTACGCAGGGCAAAAGCGGTTCTCGTCCTCCGTGCTTGCTTTTTCTCAGAAAGAGCCGTGGTGTGCGTTTTCGCCGGAAAACGCGTTTTCGGCCGAAAACGTGTACGTTTGCACTTCCCCGCCACAGGGAAGCTGCTAGCCGGGAATTCTCTGCCTGGTTCTACCCGCTGCCCGGAACGCTACGCAGGGCAAAAGCGGTTCTCGTCCTCCGTGCTTGCTTTTTCTCAGAAAGAGCCGTGGTGTGCGTTTTCGCCGGCAAACGCGTTTTCGGCCGAAAACGTGTACGTTTGCACTTCCCCGCCACAGGGAAGCTGCTAGCCGGGAATTCTCTGCCTGGTTCTACCCGCTGCCCGGAACGCTACGCAGGGCAAAAGCGGTTCTCGTCCTCCGTGCTTGCTTTTTCTCAGAAAGAGCCGTGGTGTGCGTTTTCGCCGGAAAACGCGTTTTCGGCCGAAAACGTGTACGTTTGCACTTCCCCGCCACAGGGAAGCTGCTAGCCGGGAATTCTCTGCCTGGTTCTACCCGCTGCCCGGAACGCTACGCAGGGCAAAAGCGGTTCTCGTCCTCCGTGCTTGCTTTTTCTCAGAAAGAGCCGTGGTGTGCGTTTTCGCCGGAAAACGCGTTTTCGGCCGAAAACGTGTACGTTTGCACTTCCCCGCCACAGGGAAGCTGCTAGCCGGGAATTCTCTGCCTGGTTCTACCCGCTGCCCGGAACGCTACGCAGGGCAAAAGCGGTTCTCGTCCTCCGTGCTTGCTTTTTCTCAGAAAGAGCCGTGGTGTGCGTTTTCGCCGGCAAACGCGTTTTCGGCCGAAAACGTGTACGTTTGCACTTCCCCGCCACAGGGAAGCTGCTAGCCGGGAATTCTCTGCCTGGTTCTACCCGCTGCCCGGAACGCTACGCAGGGCAAAAGCGGTTCTCGTCCTCCGTGCTTGCTTTTTCTCAGAAAGAGCCGTGGTGTGCGTTTTCGCCGGCAAACGCGTTTTCGGCCGAAAACGTGTACGTTTGCACTTCCCCGCCACAGGGAAGCTGCTAGCCGGGAATTCTCTGCCTGGTTCTACCCGCTGCCCGGAACGCTACGCAGGGCAAAAGCGGTTCTCGTCCTCCGTGCTTGCTTTTTCTCAGAAAGAGCCGTGGTGTGCGTTTTCGCCGGCAAACGCGTTTTCGGCCGAAAACGTGTACGTTTGCACTTCCCCGCCACAGGGAAGCTGCTAGCCGGGAATTCTCTGCCTGGTTCTACCCGCTGCCCGGAACGCTACGCAGGGCAAAAGCGGTTCTCGTCCTCCGTGCTTGCTTTTTCTCAGAAAGAGCCGTGGTGTGCGTTTTCGCCGGAAAACGCGTTTTCGGCCGAAAACGTGTACGTTTGCACTTCCCCGCCACAGGGAAGCTGCTAGCCGGGAATTCTCTGCCTGGTTCTACCCGCTGCCCGGAACGCTACGCAGGGCAAAAGCGGTTCTCGTCCTCCGTGCTTGCTTTTTCTCAGAAAGAGCCGTGGTGTGCGTTTTCGCCGGCAAACGCGTTTTCGGCCGAAAACGTGTACGTTTGCACTTCCCTGCCACAGGGAAGCTGCTAGCCGGGAATTCTCTGCCTGGTTCTACCCGCTGCCCGGAACGCTACGCAGGGCAAAAGCGGTTCTCGTCCTCCGTGCTTGCTTTTTCTCAGAAAGAGCCGTGGTGTGCGTTTTCGCCGGCAAACGCGTTTTCGGCCGAAAACGTGTACGTTTGCACTTCCCCGCCACAGGGAAGCTGCTAGCCGGGAATTCTCTGCCTGGTTCTACCCGCTGCCCGGAACGCTACGCAGGGCAAAAGCGGTTCTCGTCCTCCGTGCTTGCTTTTTCTCAGAAAGAGCCGTGGTGTGCGTTTTCGCCGGAAAACGCGTTTTCGGCCGAAAACGTGTACGTTTGCACTTCCCCGCCACAGGGAAGCTGCTAGCCGGGAATTCTCTGCCTGGTTCTACCCGCTGCCCGGAACGCTACGCAGGGCAAAAGCGGTTCTCGTCCTCCGTGCTTGCTTTTTCTCAGAAAGAGCCGTGGTGTGCGTTTTCGCCGGAAAACGCGTTTTCGGCCGAAAACGTGTACGTTTGCACTTCCCCGCCACAGGGAAGCTGCTAGCCGGGAATTCTCTGCCTGGTTCTACCCGCTGCCCGGAACGCTACGCAGGGCAAAAGCGGTTCTCGTCCTCCGTGCTTGCTTTTTCTCAGAAAGAGCCGTGGTGTGCGTTTTCGCCGGCAAACGCGTTTTCGGCCGAAAACGTGTACGTTTGCACTTCCCCGCCACAGGGAAGCTGCTAGCCGGGAATTCTCTGCCTGGTTCTACCCGCTGCCCGGAACGCTACGCAGGGCAAAAGCGGTTCTCGTCCTCCGTGCTTGCTTTTTCTCAGAAAGAGCCGTGGTGTGCGTTTTCGCCGGAAAACGCGTTTTCGGCCGAAAACGTGTACGTTTGCACTTCCCCGCCACAGGGAAGCTGCTAGCCGGGAATTCTCTGCCTGGTTCTACCCGCTGCCCGGAACGCTACGCAGGGCAAAAGCGGTTCTCGTCCTCCGTGCTTGCTTTTTCTCAGAAAGAGCCGTGGTGTGCGTTTTCGCCGGCAAACGCGTTTTCGGCCGAAAACGTGTACGTTTGCACTTCCCCGCCACAGGGAAGCTGCTAGCCGGGAATTCTCTGCCTGGTTCTACCCGCTGCCCGGAACGCTACGCAGGGCAAAAGCGGTTCTCGTCCTCCGTGCTTGCTTTTTCTCAGAAAGAGCCGTGGTGTGCGTTTTCGCCGGAAAACGCGTTTTCGGCCGAAAACGTGTACGTTTGCACTTCCCCGCCACAGGGAAGCTGCTAGCCGGGAATTCTCTGCCTGGTTCTACCCGCTGCCCGGAACGCTACGCAGGGCAAAAGCGGTTCTCGTCCTCCGTGCTTGCTTTTTCTCAGAAAGAGCCGTGGTGTGCGTTTTCGCCGGAAAACGCGTTTTCGGCCGAAAACGTGTACGTTTGCACTTCCCCGCCACAGGGAAGCTGCTAGCCGGGAATTCTCTGCCTGGTTCTACCCGCTGCCCGGAACGCTACGCAGGGCAAAAGCGGTTCTCGTCCTCCGTGCTTGCTTTTTCTCAGAAAGAGCCGTGGTGTGCGTTTTCGCCGGCAAACGCGTTTTCGGCCGAAAACGTGTACGTTTGCACTTCCCCGCCACAGGGAAGCTGCTAGCCGGGAATTCTCTGCCTGGTTCTACCCGCTGCCCGGAACGCTACGCAGGGCAAAAGCGGTTCTCGTCCTCCGTGCTTGCTTTTTCTCAGAAAGAGCCGTGGTGTGCGTTTTCGCCGGCAAACGCGTTTTCGGCCGAAAACGTGTACGTTTGCACTTCCCCGCCACAGGGAAGCTGCTAGCCGGGAATTCTCTGCCTGGTTCTACCCGCTGCCCGGAACGCTACGCAGGGCAAAAGCGGTTCTCGTCCTCCGTGCTTGCTTTTTCTCAGAAAGAGCCGTGGTGTGCGTTTTCGCCGGCAAAACGCGTTTTCGGCCGAAAACGTGTACGTTTGCACTTCCCCGCCACAGGGAAGCTGCTAGCCGGGAATTCTCTGCCTGGTTCTACCCGCTGCCCGGAACGCTACGCAGGGCAAAAGCGGTTCTCGTCCTCCGTGCTTGCTTTTTCTCAGAAAGAGCCGTGGTGTGCGTTTTCGCCGGAAAACGCGTTTTCGGCCGAAAACGTGTACGTTTGCACTTCCCCGCCACAGGGAAGCTGCTAGCCGGGAATTCTCTGCCTGGTTCTACCCGCTGCCCGGAACGCTACGCAGGGCAAAAGCGGTTCTCGTCCTCCGTGCTTGCTTTTTCTCAGAAAGAGCCGTGGTGTGCGTTTTCGCCGGCAAACGCGTTTTCGGCCGAAAACGTGTACGTTTGCACTTCCCCGCCACAGGGAAGCTGCTAGCCGGGAATTCTCTGCCTGGTTCTACCCGCTGCCCGGAACGCTACGCAGGGCAAAAGCGGTTCTCGTCCTCCGTGCTTGCTTTTTCTCAGAAAGAGCCGTGGTGTGCGTTTTCGCCGGCAAACGCGTTTTCGGCCGAAAACGTGTACGTTTGCACTTCCCCGCCACAGGGAAGCTGCTAGCCGGGAATTCTCTGCCTGGTTCTACCCGCTGCCCGGAACGCTACGCAGGGCAAAAGCGGTTCTCGTCCTCCGTGCTTGCTTTTTCTCAGAAAGAGCCGTGGTGTGCGTTTTCGCCGGAAAACGCGTTTTCGGCCGAAAACGTGTACGTTTGCACTTCCCCGCCACAGGGAAGCTGCTAGCCGGGAATTCTCTGCCTGGTTCTACCCGCTGCCCGGAACGCTACGCAGGGCAAAAGCGGTTCTCGTCCTCCGTGCTTGCTTTTTCTCAGAAAGAGCCGTGGTGTGCGTTTTCGCCGGCAAACGCGTTTTCGGCCGAAAACGTGTACGTTTGCACTTCCCCGCCACAGGGAAGCTGCTAGCCGGGAATTCTCTGCCTGGTTCTACCCGCTGCCCGGAACGCTACGCAGGGCAAAAGCGGTTCTCGTCCTCCGTGCTTGCTTTTTCTCAGAAAGAGCCGTGGTGTGCGTTTTCGCCGGAAAACGCGTTTTCGGCCGAAAACGTGTACGTTTGCACTTCCCCGCCACAGGGAAGCTGCTAGCCGGGAATTCTCTGCCTGGTTCTACCCGCTGCCCGGAACGCTACGCAGGGCAAAAGCGGTTCTCGTCCTCCGTGCTTGCTTTTTCTCAGAAAGAGCCGTGGTGTGCGTTTTCGCCGGAAAACGCGTTTTCGGCCGAAAACGTGTACGTTTGCACTTCCCCGCCACAGGGAAGCTGCTAGCCGGGAATTCTCTGCCTGGTTCTACCCGCTGCCCGGAACGCTACGCAGGGCAAAAGCGGTTCTCGTCCTCCGTGCTTGCTTTTTCTCAGAAAGAGCCGTGGTGTGCGTTTTCGCCGGCAAACGCGTTTTCGGCCGAAAACGTGTACGTTTGCACTTCCCCGCCACAGGGAAGCTGCTAGCCGGGAATTCTCTGCCTGGTTCTACCCGCTGCCCGGAACGCTACGCAGGGCAAAAGCGGTTCTCGTCCTCCGTGCTTGCTTTTTCTCAGAAAGAGCCGTGGTGTGCGTTTTCGCCGGCAAACGCGTTTTCGGCCGAAAACGTGTACGTTTGCACTTCCCCGCCACAGGGAAGCTGCTAGCCGGGAATTCTCTGCCTGGTTCTACCCGCTGCCCGGAACGCTACGCAGGGCAAAAGCGGTTCTCGTCCTCCGTGCTTGCTTTTTCTCAGAAAGAGCCGTGGTGTGCGTTTTCGCCGGCAAACGCGTTTTCGGCCGAAAACGTGTACGTTTGCACTTCCCCGCCACAGGGAAGCTGCTAGCCGGGAATTCTCTGCCTGGTTCTACCCGCTGCCCGGAACGCTACGCAGGGCAAAAGCGGTTCTCGTCCTCCGTGCTTGCTTTTTCTCAGAAAGAGCCGTGGTGTGCGTTTTCGCCGGCAAACGCGTTTTCGGCCGAAAACGTGTACGTTTGCACTTCCCCGCCACAGGGAAGCTGCTAGCCGGGAATTCTCTGCCTGGTTCTACCCGCTGCCCGGAACGCTACGCAGGGCAAAAGCGGTTCTCGTCCTCCGTGCTTGCTTTTTCTCAGAAAGAGCCGTGGTGTGCGTTTTCGCCGGAAAACGCGTTTTCGGCCGAAAACGTGTACGTTTGCACTTCCCCGCCACAGGGAAGCTGCTAGCCGGGAATTCTCTGCCTGGTTCTACCCGCTGCCCGGAACGCTACGCAGGGCAAAAGCGGTTCTCGTCCTCCGTGCTTGCTTTTTCTCAGAAAGAGCCGTGGTGTGCGTTTTCGCCGGAAAACGCGTTTTCGGCCGAAAACGTGTACGTTTGCACTTCCCCGCCACAGGGAAGCTGCTAGCCGGGAATTCTCTGCCTGGTTCTACCCGCTGCCCGGAACGCTACGCAGGGCAAAAGCGGTTCTCGTCCTCCGTGCTTGCTTTTTCTCAGAAAGAGCCGTGGTGTGCGTTTTCGCCGGCAAACGCGTTTTCGGCCGAAAACGTGTACGTTTGCACTTCCCCGCCACAGGGAAGCTGCTAGCCGGGAATTCTCTGCCTGGTTCTACCCGCTGCCCGGAACGCTACGCAGGGCAAAAGCGGTTCTCGTCCTCCGTGCTTGCTTTTTCTCAGAAAGAGCCGTGGTGTGCGTTTTCGCCGGCAAACGCGTTTTCGGCCGAAAACGTGTACGTTTGCACTTCCCCGCCACAGGGAAGCTGCTAGCCGGGAATTCTCTGCCTGGTTCTACCCGCTGCCCGGAACGCTACGCAGGGCAAAAGCGGTTCTCGTCCTCCGTGCTTGCTTTTTCTCAGAAAGAGCCGTGGTGTGCGTTTTCGCCGGCAAACGCGTTTTCGGCCGAAAACGTGTACGTTTGCACTTCCCCGCCACAGGGAAGCTGCTAGCCGGGAATTCTCTGCCTGGTTCTACCCGCTGCCCGGAACGCTACGCAGGGCAAAAGCGGTTCTCGTCCTCCGTGCTTGCTTTTTCTCAGAAAGAGCCGTGGTGTGCGTTTTCGCCGGCAAACGCGTTTTCGGCCGAAAACGTGTACGTTTGCACTTCCCCGCCACAGGGAAGCTGCTAGCCGGGAATTCTCTGCCTGGTTCTACCCGCTGCCCGGAACGCTACGCAGGGCAAAAGCGGTTCTCGTCCTCCGTGCTTGCTTTTTCTCAGAAAGAGCCGTGGTGTGCGTTTTCGCCGGCAAACGCGTTTTCGGCCGAAAACGTGTACGTTTGCACTTCCCCGCCACAGGGAAGCTGCTAGCCGGGAATTCTCTGCCTGGTTCTACCCGCTGCCCGGAACGCTACGCAGGGCAAAAGCGGTTCTCGTCCTCCGTGCTTGCTTTTTCTCAGAAAGAGCCGTGGTGTGCGTTTTCGCCGGAAAACGCGTTTTCGGCCGAAAACGTGTACGTTTGCACTTCCCCGCCACAGGGAAGCTGCTAGCCGGGAATTCTCTGCCTGGTTCTACCCGCTGCCCGGAACGCTACGCAGGGCAAAAGCGGTTCTCGTCCTCCGTGCTTGCTTTTTCTCAGAAAGAGCCGTGGTGTGCGTTTTCGCCGGCAAACGCGTTTTCGGCCGAAAACGTGTACGTTTGCACTTCCCCGCCACAGGGAAGCTGCTAGCCGGGAATTCTCTGCCTGGTTCTACCCGCTGCCCGGAACGCTACGCAGGGCAAAAGCGGTTCTCGTCCTCCGTGCTTGCTTTTTCTCAGAAAGTGCCGTGGTGTGCGTTTTCGCCGGCAAACGCGTTTTCGGCCGAAAACGTGTACGTTTGCACTTCCCCGCCACAGGGAAGCTGCTAGCCGGGAATTCTCTGCCTGGTTCTACCCGCTGCCCGGAACGCTACGCAGGGCAAAAGCGGTTCTCGTCCTCCGTGCTTGCTTTTTCTCAGAAAGAGCCGTGGTGTGCGTTTTCGCCGGCAAACGCGTTTTCGGCCGAAAACGTGTACGTTTGCACTTCCCCGCCACAGGGAAGCTGCTAGCCGGGAATTCTCTGCCTGGTTCTACCCGCTGCCCGGAACGCTACGCAGGGCAAAAGCGGTTCTCGTCCTCCGTGCTTGCTTTTTCTCAGAAAGAGCCGTGGTGTGCGTTTTCGCCGGCAAACGCGTTTTCGGCCGAAAACGTGTACGTTTGCACTTCCCCGCCACAGGGAAGCTGCTAGCCGGGAATTCTCTGCCTGGTTCTACCCGCTGCCCGGAACGCTACGCAGGGCAAAAGCGGTTCTCGTCCTCCGTGCTTGCTTTTTCTCAGAAAGAGCCGTGGTGTGCGTTTTCGCCGGCAAACGCGTTTTCGGCCGAAAACGTGTACGTTTGCACTTCCCCGCCACAGGGAAGCTGCTAGCCGGGAATTCTCTGCCTGGTTCTACCCGCTGCCCGGAACGCTACGCAGGGCAAAAGCGGTTCTCGTCCTCCGTGCTTGCTTTTTCTCAGAAAGAGCCGTGGTGTGCGTTTTCGCCGGAAAACGCGTTTTCGGCCGAAAACGTGTACGTTTGCACTTCCCCGCCACAGGGAAGCTGCTAGCCGGGAATTCTCTGCCTGGTTCTACCCGCTGCCCGGAACGCTACGCAGGGCAAAAGCGGTTCTCGTCCTCCGTGCTTGCTTTTTCTCAGAAAGAGCCGTGGTGTGCGTTTTCGCCGGCAAACACGTTTTCGGCCGAAAACGTGTACGTTTGCACTTCCCCGCCACAGGGAAGCTGCTAGCCGGGAATTCTCTGCCTGGTTCTACCCGCTGCCCGGAACGCTACGCAGGGCAAAAGCGGTTCTCGTCCTCCGTGCTTGCTTTTTCTCAGAAAGAGCCGTGGTGTGCGTTTTCGCCGGCAAACGCGTTTTCGGCCGAAAACGTGTACGTTTGCACTTCCCCGCCACAGGGAAGCTGCTAGCCGGGAATTCTCTGCCTGGTTCTACCCGCTGCCCGGAACGCTACGCAGGGCAAAAGCGGTTCTCGTCCTCCGTGCTTGCTTTTTCTCAGAAAGAGCCGTGGTGTGCGTTTTCGCCGGCAAACGCGTTTTCGGCCGAAAACGTGTACGTTTGCACTTCCCCGCCACAGGGAAGCTGCTAGCCGGGAATTCTCTGCCTGGTTCTACCCGCTGCCCGGAACGCTACGCAGGGCAAAAGCGGTTCTCGTCCTCCGTGCTTGCTTTTTCTCAGAAAGAGCCGTGGTGTGCGTTTTCGCCGGCAAACGCGTTTTCGGCCGAAAACGTGTACGTTTGCACTTCCCCGCCACAGGGAAGCTGCTAGCCGGGAATTCTCTGCCTGGTTCTACCCGCTGCCCGGAACGCTACGCAGGGCAAAAGCGGTTCTCGTCCTCCGTGCTTGCTTTTTCTCAGAAAGAGCCGTGGTGTGCGTTTTCGCCGGAAAACGCGTTTTCGGCCGAAAACGTGTACGTTTGCACTTCCCCGCCACAGGGAAGCTGCTAGCCGGGAATTCTCTGCCTGGTTCTACCCGCTGCCCGGAACGCTACGCAGGGCAAAAGCGGTTCTCGTCCTCCGTGCTTGCTTTTTCTCAGAAAGAGCCGTGGTGTGCGTTTTCGCCGGCAAACGCGTTTTCGGCCGAAAACGTGTACGTTTGCACTTCCCCGCCACAGGGAAGCTGCTAGCCGGGAATTCTCTGCCTGGTTCTACCCGCTGCCCGGAACGCTACGCAGGGCAAAAGCGGTTCTCGTCCTCCGTGCTTGCTTTTTCTCAGAAAGAGCCGTGGTGTGCGTTTTCGCCGGCAAACGCGTTTTCGGCCGAAAACGTGTACGTTTGCACTTCCCCGCCACAGGGAAGCTGCTAGCCGGGAATTCTCTGCCTGGTTCTACCCGCTGCCCGGAACGCTACGCAGGGCAAAAGCGGTTCTCGTCCTCCGTGCTTGCTTTTTCTCAGAAAGAGCCGTGGTGTGCGTTTTCGCCGGCAAACGCGTTTTCGGCCGAAAACGTGTACGTTTGCACTTCCCCGCCACAGGGAAGCTGCTAGCCGGGAATTCTCTGCCTGGTTCTACCCGCTGCCCGGAACGCTACGCAGGGCAAAAGCGGTTCTCGTCCTCCGTGCTTGCTTTTTCTCAGAAAGAGCCGTGGTGTGCGTTTTCGCCGGCAAACGCGTTTTCGGCCGAAAACGTGTACGTTTGCACTTCCCCGCCACAGGGAAGCTGCTAGCCGGGAATTCTCTGCCTGGTTCTACCCGCTGCCCGGAACGCTACGCAGGGCAAAAGCGGTTCTCGTCCTCCGTGCTTGCTTTTTCTCAGAAAGAGCCGTGGTGTGCGTTTTCGCCGGCAAACGCGTTTTCGGCCGAAAACGTGTACGTTTGCACTTCCCCGCCACAGGGAAGCTGCTAGCCGGGAATTCTCTGCCTGGTTCTACCCGCTGCCCGGAACGCTACGCAGGGCAAAAGCGGTTCTCGTCCTCCGTGCTTGCTTTTTCTCAGAAAGAGCCGTGGTGTGCGTTTTCGCCGGCAAACGCGTTTTCGGCCGAAAACGTGTACGTTTGCACTTCCCCGCCACAGGGAAGCTGCTAGCCGGGAATTCTCTGCCTGGTTCTACCCGCTGCCCGGAACGCTACGCAGGGCAAAAGCGGTTCTCGTCCTCCGTGCTTGCTTTTTCTCAGAAAGAGCCGTGGTGTGCGTTTTCGCCGGCAAACGCGTTTTCGGCCGAAAACGTGTACGTTTGCACTTCCCCGCCACAGGGAAGCTGCTAGCCGGGAATTCTCTGCCTGGTTCTACCCGCTGCCCGGAACGCTACGCAGGGCAAAAGCGGTTCTCGTCCTCCGTGCTTGCTTTTTCTCAGAAAGAGCCGTGGTGTGCGTTTTCGCCGGCAAACGCGTTTTCGGCCGAAAACGTGTACGTTTGCACTTCCCCGCCACAGGGAAGCTGCTAGCCGGGAATTCTCTGCCTGGTTCTACCCGCTGCCCGGAACGCTACGCAGGGCAAAAGCGGTTCTCGTCCTCCGTGCTTGCTTTTTCTCAGAAAGAGCCGTGGTGTGCGTTTTCGCCGGCAAACGCGTTTTCGGCCGAAAACGTGTACGTTTGCACTTCCCCGCCACAGGGAAGCTGCTAGCCGGGAATTCTCTGCCTGGTTCTACCCGCTGCCCGGAACGCTACGCAGGGCAAAAGCGGTTCTCGTCCTCCGTGCTTGCTTTTTCTCAGAAAGAGCCGTGGTGTGCGTTTTCGCCGGCAAACGCGTTTTCGGCCGAAAACGTGTACGTTTGCACTTCCCCGCCACAGGGAAGCTGCTAGCCGGGAATTCTCTGCCTGGTTCTACCCGCTGCCCGGAACGCTACGCAGGGCAAAAGCGGTTCTCGTCCTCCGTGCTTGCTTTTTCTCAGAAAGAGCCGTGGTGTGCGTTTTCGCCGGCAAACGCGTTTTCGGCCGAAAACGTGTACGTTTGCACTTCCCCGCCACAGGGAAGCTGCTAGCCGGGAATTCTCTGCCTGGTTCTACCCGCTGCCCGGAACGCTACGCAGGGCAAAAGCGGTTCTCGTCCTCCGTGCTTGCTTTTTCTCAGAAAGAGCCGTGGTGTGCGTTTTCGCCGGCAAACGCGTTTTCGGCCGAAAACGTGTACGTTTGCACTTCCCCGCCACAGGGAAGCTGCTAGCCGGGAATTCTCTGCCTGGTTCTACCCGCTGCCCGGAACGCTACGCAGGGCAAAAGCGGTTCTCGTCCTCCGTGCTTGCTTTTTCTCAGAAAGAGCCGTGGTGTGCGTTTTCGCCGGCAAACGCGTTTTCGGCCGAAAACGTGTACGTTTGCACTTCCCCGCCACAGGGAAGCTGCTAGCCGGGAATTCTCTGCCTGGTTCTACCCGCTGCCCGGAACGCTACGCAGGGCAAAAGCGGTTCTCGTCCTCCGTGCTTGCTTTTTCTCAGAAAGAGCCGTGGTGTGCGTTTTCGCCGGCAAACGCGTTTTCGGCCGAAAACGTGTACGTTTGCACTTCCCCGCCACAGGGAAGCTGCTAGCCGGGAATTCTCTGCCTGGTTCTACCCGCTGCCCGGAACGCTACGCAGGGCAAAAGCGGTTCTCGTCCTCCGTGCTTGCTTTTTCTCAGAAAGAGCCGTGGTGTGCGTTTTCGCCGGCAAACGCGTTTTCGGCCGAAAACGTGTACGTTTGCACTTCCCCGCCACAGGGAAGCTGCTAGCCGGGAATTCTCTGCCTGGTTCTACCCGCTGCCCGGAACGCTACGCAGGGCAAAAGCGGTTCTCGTCCTCCGTGCTTGCTTTTTCTCAGAAAGAGCCGTGGTGTGCGTTTTCGCCGGCAAAACGCGTTTTCGGCCGAAAACGTGTACGTTTGCACTTCCCCGCCACAGGGAAGCTGCTAGCCGGGAATTCTCTGCCTGGTTCTACCCGCTGCCCGGAACGCTACGCAGGGCAAAAGCGGTTCTCGTCCTCCGTGCTTGCTTTTTCTCAGAAAGAGCCGTGGTGTGCGTTTTCGCCGGCAAACGCGTTTTCGGCCGAAAACGTGTACGTTTGCACTTCCCCGCCACAGGGAAGCTGCTAGCCGGGAATTCTCTGCCTGGTTCTACCCGCTGCCCGGAACGCTACGCAGGGCAAAAGCGGTTCTCGTCCTCCGTGCTTGCTTTTTCTCAGAAAGAGCCGTGGTGTGCGTTTTCGCCGGAAAACGCGTTTTCGGCCGAAAACGTGTACGTTTGCACTTCCCCGCCACAGGGAAGCTGCTAGCCGGGAATTCTCTGCCTGGTTCTACCCGCTGCCCGGAACGCTACGCAGGGCAAAAGCGGTTCTCGTCCTCCGTGCTTGCTTTTTCTCAGAAAGAGCCGTGGTGTGCGTTTTCGCCGGAAAACGCGTTTTCGGCCGAAAACGTGTACGTTTGCACTTCCCCGCCACAGGGAAGCTGCTAGCCGGGAATTCTCTGCCTGGTTCTACCCGCTGCCCGGAACGCTACGCAGGGCAAAAGCGGTTCTCGTCCTCCGTGCTTGCTTTTTCTCAGAAAGAGCCGTGGTGTGCGTTTTCGCCGGCAAACGCGTTTTCGGCCGAAAACGTGTACGTTTGCACTTCCCCGCCACAGGGAAGCTGCTAGCCGGGAATTCTCTGCCTGGTTCTACCCGCTGCCCGGAACGCTACGCAGGGCAAAAGCGGTTCTCGTCCTCCGTGCTTGCTTTTTCTCAGAAAGAGCCGTGGTGTGCGTTTTCGCCGGCAAACGCGTTTTCGGCCGAAAACGTGTACGTTTGCACTTCCCCGCCACAGGGAAGCTGCTAGCCGGGAATTCTCTGCCTGGTTCTACCCGCTGGCCCGGAACGCTACGCAGGGCAAAAGCGGTTCTCGTCCTCCGTGCTTGCTTTTTCTCAGAAAGAGCCGTGGTGTGCGTTTTCGCCGGAAAACGCGTTTTCGGCCGAAAACGTGTACGTTTGCACTTCCCCGCCACAGGGAAGCTGCTAGCCGGGAATTCTCTGCCTGGTTCTACCCGCTGCCCGGAACGCTACGCAGGGCAAAAGCGGTTCTCGTCCTCCGTGCTTGCTTTTTCTCAGAAAGAGCCGTGGTGTGCGTTTTCGCCGGAAAACGCGTTTTCGGCCGAAAACGTGTACGTTTGCACTTCCCCGCCACAGGGAAGCTGCTAGCCGGGAATTCTCTGCCTGGTTCTACCCGCTGCCCGGAACGCTACGCAGGGCAAAAGCGGTTCTCGTCCTCCGTGCTTGCTTTTTCTCAGAAAGAGCCGTGGTGTGCGTTTTCGCCGGAAAACGCGTTTTCGGCCGAAAACGTGTACGTTTGCACTTCCCCGCCACAGGGAAGCTGCTAGCCGGGAATTCTCTGCCTGGTTACCCGCTGCCCGGAACGCTACGCAGGGCAAAAGCGGTTCTCGTCCTCCGTGCTTGCTTTTTCTCAGAAAGAGCCGTGGTGTGCGTTTTCGCCGGCAAACGCGTTTTCGGCCGAAAACGTGTACGTTTGCACTTCCCCGCCACAGGGAAGCTGCTAGCCGGGAATTCTCTGCCTGGTTCTACCCGCTGCCCGGAACGCTACGCAGGGCAAAAGCGGTTCTCGTCCTCCGTGCTTGCTTTTTCTCAGAAAGAGCCGTGGTGTGCGTTTTCGCCGGCAAACGCGTTTTCGGCCGAAAACGTGTACGTTTGCACTTCCCCGCCACAGGGAAGCTGCTAGCCGGGAATTCTCTGCCTGGTTCTACCCGCTGCCCGGAACGCTACGCAGGGCAAAAGCGGTTCTCGTCCTCCGTGCTTGCTTTTTCTCAGAAAGAGCCGTGGTGTGCGTTTTCGCCGGCAAACGCGTTTTCGGCCGAAAACGTGTACGTTTGCACTTCCCCGCCACAGGGAAGCTGCTAGCCGGGAATTCTCTGCCTGGTTCTACCCGCTGCCCGGAACGCTACGCAGGGCAAAAGCGGTTCTCGTCCTCCGTGCTTGCTTTTTCTCAGAAAGAGCCGTGGTGTGCGTTTTCGCCGGCAAACGCGTTTTCGGCCGAAAACGTGTACGTTTGCACTTCCCCGCCACAGGGAAGCTGCTAGCCGGGAATTCTCTGCCTGGTTCTACCCGCTGCCCGGAACGCTACGCAGGGCAAAAGCGGTTCTCGTCCTCCGTGCTTGCTTTTTCTCAGAAAGAGCCGTGGTGTGCGTTTTCGCCGGCAAACGCGTTTTCGGCCGAAAACGTGTACGTTTGCACTTCCCCGCCACAGGGAAGCTGCTAGCCGGGAATTCTCTGCCTGGTTCTACCCGCTGCCCGGAACGCTACGCAGGGCAAAAGCGGTTCTCGTCCTCCGTGCTTGCTTTTTCTCAGAAAGAGCCGTGGTGTGCGTTTTCGCCGGCAAACGCGTTTTCGGCCGAAAACGTGTACGTTTGCACTTCCCCGCCACAGGGAAGCTGCTAGCCGGGAATTCTCTGCCTGGTTCTACCCGCTGCCCGGAACGCTACGCAGGGCAAAAGCGGTTCTCGTCCTCCGTGCTTGCTTTTTCTCAGAAAGAGCCGTGGTGTGCGTTTTCGCCGGCAAACGCGTTTTCGGCCGAAAACGTGTACGTTTGCACTTCCCCGCCACAGGGAAGCTGCTAGCCGGGAATTCTCTGCCTGGTTCTACCCGCTGCCCGGAACGCTACGCAGGGCAAAAGCGGTTCTCGTCCTCCGTGCTTGCTTTTTCTCAGAAAGAGCCGTGGTGTGCGTTTTCGCCGGCAAACGCGTTTTCGGCCGAAAACGTGTACGTTTGCACTTCCCCGCCACAGGGAAGCTGCTAGCCGGGAATTCTCTGCCTGGTTCTACCCGCTGCCCGGAACGCTACGCAGGGCAAAAGCGGTTCTCGTCCTCCGTGCTTGCTTTTTCTCAGAAAGAGCCGTGGTGTGCGTTTTCGCCGGCAAACGCGTTTTCGGCCGAAAACGTGTACGTTTGCACTTCCCCGCCACAGGGAAGCTGCTAGCCGGGAATTCTCTGCCTGGTTCTACCCGCTGCCCGGAACGCTACGCAGGGCAAAAGCGGTTCTCGTCCTCCGTGCTTGCTTTTTCTCAGAAAGAGCCGTGGTGTGCGTTTTCGCCGGCAAAACGCATTTTTCGGCCGAAAACGTGTACGTTTGCACTTCCCCGCCACAGGGAAGCTGCTAGCCGGGAATTCTCTGCCTGGTTCTACCCGCTGCCCGGAACGCTACGCAGGGCAAAAGCGGTTCTCGTCCTCCGTGCTTGCTTTTTCTCAGAAAGAGCCGTGGTGTGCGTTTTCGCCGGAAAACGCGTTTTCGGCCGAAAACGTGTACGTTTGCACTTCCCCGCCACAGGGAAGCTGCTAGCCGGGAATTCTCTGCCTGGTTCTACCCGCTGCCCGGAACGCTACGCAGGGCAAAAGCGGTTCTCGTCCTCCGTGCTTGCTTTTTCTCAGAAAGAGCCGTGGTGTGCGTTTTCGCCGGAAAACGCGTTTTCGGCCGAAAACGTGTACGTTTGCACTTCCCCGCCACAGGGAAGCTGCTAGCCGGGAATTCTCTGCCTGGTTCTACCCGCTGCCCGGAACGCTACGCAGGGCAAAAGCGGTTCTCGTCCTCCGTGCTTGCTTTTTCTCAGAAAGAGCCGTGGTGTGCGTTTTCGCCGGCAAACGCGTTTTCGGCCGAAAACGTGTACGTTTGCACTTCCCCGCCACAGGGAAGCTGCTAGCCGGGAATTCTCTGCCTGGTTCTACCCGCTGCCCGGAACGCTACGCAGGGCAAAAGCGGTTCTCGTCCTCCGTGCTTGCTTTTTCTCAGAAAGAGCCGTGGTGTGCGTTTTCGCCGGAAAACGCGTTTTCGGCCGAAAACGTGTACGTTTGCACTTCCCCGCCACAGGGAAGCTGCTAGCCGGGAATTCTCTGCCTGGTTCTACCCGCTGCCCGGAACGCTACGCAGGGCAAAAGCGGTTCTCGTCCTCCGTGCTTGCTTTTTCTCAGAAAGAGCCGTGGTGTGCGTTTTCGCCGGAAAACGCGTTTTCGGCCGAAAACGTGTACGTTTGCACTTCCCCGCCACAGGGAAGCTGCTAGCCGGGAATTCTCTGCCTGGTTCTACCCGCTGCCCGGAACGCTACGCAGGTCAAAAGCGGTTCTCGTCCTCCGTGCTTGCTTTTTCTCAGAAAGAGCCGTGGTGTGCGTTTTCGCCGGCAAACGCGTTTTCGGCCGAAAACGTGTACGTTTGCACTTCCCCGCCACAGGGAAGCTGCTAGCCGGGAATTCTCTGCCTGGTTCTACCCGCTGCCCGGAACGCTACGCAGGGCAAAAGCGGTTCTCGTCCTCCGTGCTTGCTTTTTCTCAGAAAGAGCCGTGGTGTGCGTTTTCGCCGGCAAACGCGTTTTCGGCCGAAAACGTGTACGTTTGCACTTCCCCGCCACAGGGAAGCTGCTAGCCGGGAATTCTCTGCCTGGTTCTACCCGCTGCCCGGAACGCTACGCAGGGCAAAAGCGGTTCTCGTCCTCCGTGCTTGCTTTTTCTCAGAAAGAGCCGTGGTGTGCGTTTTTGCCGGCAAACGCGTTTTCGGCCGAAAACGTGTACGTTTGCACTTCCCCGCCACAGGGAAGCTGCTAGCCGGGAATTCTCTGCCTGGTTCTACCCGCTGCCCGGAACGCTACGCAGGGCAAAAGCGGTTCTCGTCCTCCGTGCTTGCTTTTTCTCAGAAAGAGCCGTGGTGTGCGTTTTCGCCGGAAAACGCGTTTTCGGCCGAAAACGTGTACGTTTGCACTTCCCCGCCACAGGGAAGCTGCTAGCCGGGAATTCTCTGCCTGGTTCTACCCGCTGCCCGGAACGCTACGCAGGGCAAAAGCGGTTCTCGTCCTCCGTGCTTGCTTTTTCTCAGAAAGAGCCGTGGTGTGCGTTTTCGCCGCAAAACGCGTTTTCGGCCGAAAACGTGTACGTTTGCAATTCCCCGCCTCAGGGAAGCTGCTAGCCGGGAATTCTCTGCCTGGTTCTACCCGCTGTCCGGAACGCTACGCAGGGCAAAAGCGGTTCTCGTCCTCCGTGCTTGCTTTTTCTCAGAAAGAGCCGTGGTGTGCGTTTTCGGCGGAAAACGCGTTTTCGGCCGAAAACGTGTACGTTTGCACTTCCCCGCCACAGGGAAGCTGCTAGCCGGGAATTCTCTGCCTGGTTCTACCCGCTGCCCGGAACGCTACGCAGGGCAAAAGCGGTTCTCGTCCTCCGTGCTTGCTTTTTCTCAGAAAGAGCCGTGGTGTGCGTTTTCGCCGGCAAACGCGTTTTCGGCCGAAAACGTGTACGTTTGCACTTCCCCGCCACAGGGAAGCTGCTAGCCGGGAATTCTCTGCCTGGTTCTACCCGCTGCCCGGAACGCTACGCAGGGCAAAAGCGGTTCTCGTCCTCCGTGCTTGCTTTTTCTCAGAAAGAGCCGTGGTGTGCGTTTTCGCCGGAAAACGCGTTTTCGGCCGAAAACGTGTACGTTTGCACTTCCCCGCCACAGGGAAGCTGCTAGCCGGGAATTCTCTGCCTGGTTCTACCCGCTGCCCGGAACGCTACGCAGGGCAAAAGCGGTTCTCGTCCTCCGTGCTTGCTTTTTCTCAGAAAGAGCCGTGGTGTGCGTTTTCGCCGGCAAACGCGTTTTCGGCCGAAAACGTGTACGTTTGCACTTCCCCGCCACAGGGAAGCTGCTAGCCGGGAATTCTCTGCCTGGTTCTACCCGCTGCCCGGAACGCTACGCAGGGCAAAAGCAGTTCTCGTCCTCCGTGCTTGCTTTATCTCAGAAAGAGCCGTGGTGTGCGTTTTCGCCGGAAAACGCGTTTTCGGCCGAAAACGTGTACGTTTGCACTTCCCCGCCACAGGGAAGCTGCTAGCCGGGAATTCTCTGCCTGGTTCTACCCGCTGCCCGGAACGCTACGCAGGGCAAAAGCGGTTCTCGTCCTCCGTGCTTGCTTTTTCTCAGAAAGAGCCGTGGTGTGCGTTTTCGGCGGAAAACGCGTTTTCGGCCGAAAACGTGTACGTTTGCACTTCCCCGCCACAGGGAAGCTGCTAGCCGGGAATTCTCTGCCTGGTTCTACCCGCTGCCCGGAACGCTACGCAGGGCAAAAGCGGTTCTCGTCCTCCGTGCTTGCTTTTTCTCAGAAAGAGCCGTGGTGTGCGTTTTCGCCGGAAAACGCGTTTTCGGCCGAAAACGTGTACGTTTGCACTTCCCCGCCACAGGGAAGCTGCTAGCCGGGAATTCTCTGCCTGGTTCTACCCGCTGCCCGGAACGCTACGCAGGGCAAAAGCGGTTCTCGTCCTCCGTGCTTGCTTTTTCTCAGAAAGAGCCGTGGTGTGCGTTTTCGCCGGCAAACGCGTTTTCGGCCGAAAACGTGTACGTTTGCACTTCCCCGCCACAGGGAAGCTGCTAGCCGGGAATTCTCTGCCTGGTTCTACCCGCTGCCCGGAACGCTACGCAGGGCAAAAGCGGTTCTCGTCCTCCGTGCTTGCTTTTTCTCAGAAAGAGCCGTGGTGTGCGTTTTCGCCGGAAAACGCGTTTTCGGCCGAAAACGTGTACGTTTGCACTTCCCCGCCTCAGGGAAGCTGCTAGCCGGGAATTCTCTGCCTGGTTCTACCCGCTGCCCGGAACGCTACGCAGGGCAAAAGCGGTTCTCGTCCTCCGTGCTTGCTTTTTCTCAGAAAGAGCCGTGGTGTGCGTTTTCGGCGGAAAACGCGTTTTCGGCCGAAAACGTGTACGTTTGCACTTCCCCGCCACAGGGAAGCTGCTAGCCGGGAATTCTCTGCCTGGTTCTACCCGCTGCCCGGAACGCTACGCAGGGCAAAAGCGGTTCTCGTCCTCCGTGCTTGCTTTTTCTCAGAAAGAGCCGTGGTGTGCGTTTTCGCCGGAAAACGCGTTTTCGGCCGAAAACGTGTACGTTTGCACTTCCCCGCCACAGGGAAGCTGCTAGCCGGGAATTCTCTGCCTGGTTCTACCCGCTGCCCGGAACGCTACGCAGGGCAAAAGCGGTTCTCGTCCTCCGTGCTTGCTTTTTCTCAGAAAGAGCCGTGGTGTGCGTTTTCGCCGGAAAACGCGTTTTCGGCCGAAAACGTGTACGTTTGCACTTCCCCGCCACAGGGAAGCTGCTAGCCGGGAATTCTCTGCCTGGTTCTACCCGCTGCCCGGAACGCTACGCAGGGCAAAAGCGGTTCTCGTCCTCCGTGCTTGCTTTTTCTCAGAAAGAGCCGTGGTGTGCGTTTTCGCCGGAAAACGCGTTTTCGGCCGAAAACGTGTACGTTTGCACTTCCCCGCCACAGGGAAGCTGCTAGCCGGGAATTCTCTGCCTGGTTCTACCCGCTGCCCGGAACGCTACGCAGGGCAAAAGCGGTTCTCGTCCTCCGTGCTTGCTTTTTCTCAGAAAGAGCCGTGGTGTGCGTTTTCGCCGGCAAACGCGTTTTCGGCCGAAAACGTGTACGTTTGCACTTCCCCGCCACAGGGAAGCTGCTAGCCGGGAATTCTCTGCCTGGTTCTACCCGCTGCCCGGAACGCTACGCAGGGCAAAAGCGGTTCTCGTCCTCCGTGCTTGCTTTTTCTCAGAAAGAGCCGTGGTGTGCGTTTTCGCCGGAAAACGCGTTTTCGGCCGAAAACGTGTACGTTTGCACTTCCCCGCCACAGGGAACCTGCTAGCCGGGAATTCTCTGCCTGGTTCTACCTGCTGCCCGGAACGCTACGCAGGGCAAAAGCGGTTCTCGTCCTCCGTGCTTGCTTTTTCTCAAAAAGAGCCGTGGTGTGCGTTTTCGCCGGCAAACGCGTTTTCGGCCGAAAACGTGTACGTTTGCACTTCCCCGCCACAGGGAAGCTGCTAGCCGGGAATTCTCTGCCTGGTTCTACCCGCTGCCCGGAACGCTACGCAGGGCAAAAGCGGTTCTCGTCCTCCGTGCTTGCTTTTTCTCAGAAAGAGCCGTGGCGTGCGTTTTCGCCGGAAAACGCGTTTTCGGCCGAAAACGTGTACGTTTGCACTTCCCCGCCACAGGGAAGCTGCTAGCCGGGAATTCTCTGCCTGGTTCTACCCGCTGCCCGGAACGCTACGCAGGGCAAAAGCGGTTCTCGTCCTCCGTGCTTGCTTTTTCTCAGAAAGAGCCGTGGCGTGCGTTTTCGCAGGAAAACGCGTTTTCGGCCGAAAACGTGTACGTTTGCACTTCCCCGCCACAGGGAAGCTGCTAGCCGGGAATTCTCTGCCTGGTTCTACCCGCTGCCCGGAACGCTACGCAGGGCAAAAGCGGTTCTCGTCCTCCGTGCTTGCTTTTTCTCAGAAAGAGCCGTGGTGTGCGTTTTCGCCGGAAAACGCGTTTTCGGCCGAAAACGTGTACGTTTGCACTTCCCCGCCACAGGGAAGCTGCTAGCCGGGAATTCTCTGCCTGGTTCTACCCGCTGCCCGGAACGCTACGCAGGGCAAAAGCGGTTCTCGTCCTCCGTGCTTGCTTTTTCTCAGAAAGAGCCGTGGTGTGCGTTTTCGGCGGAAAACGCTTTTTCGGCCGAAAACGTGTACGTTTGCACTTCCCCGCCACAGGGAAGCTGCTAGCCGGGAATTCTCTGCCTGGTTCTACCCGCTGCCCGGAACGCTACGCAGGGCAAAAGCGGTTCTCGTCCTCCGTGCTTGCTTTTTCTCAGAAAGAGCCGTGGTGTGCGTTTTCGCCGGAAAACGCGTTTTCGGCCGAAAACGTGTACGTTTGCACTTCCCCGCCACAGGGAAGCTGCTAGCCGGGAATTCTCTGCCTGGTTCTACCCGCTGCCCGGAACGCTACGCAGGGCAAAAGCGGTTCTCGTCCTCCGTGCTTGCTTTTTCTCAGAAAGAGCCGTGGTGTGCGTTTTCGCCGGAAAACGCGTTTTCGGCCGAAAACGTGTACGTTTGCACTTCCCCGCCACAGGGAAGCTGCTAGCCGGGAATTCTCTGCCTGGTTCTACCCGCTGCCCGGAACGCTACGCAGGGCAAAAGCGGTTCTCGTCCTCCGTGCTTGCTTTTTCTCAGAAAGAGCCGTGGTGTGCGTTTTCGCCGGAAAACGCGTTTTCGGCCGAAAACGTGTACGTTTGCACTTCCCCGCCACAGGGAAGCTGCTAGCCGGGAATTCTCTGCCTGGTTCTACCCGCTGCCCGGAACGCTACGCAGGGCAAAAGCGGTTCTCGTCCTCCGTGCTTGCTTTTTCTCAGAAAGAGCCGTGGCGTGCGTTTTCGCCGGAAAACGCGTTTTCGGCCGAAAACGTGTACGTTTGCACTTCCCCGCCACAGGGAAGCTGCTAGCCGGGAATTCTCTGCCTGGTTCTACCCGCTGCCCGGAACGCTACGCAGGGCAAAAGCGGTTCTCGTCCTCCGTGCTTGCTTTTTCTCAGAAAGAGCCGTGGTGTGCGTTTTCGCCGGAAAACGCGTTTTCGGCCGAAAACGTGTACGTTTGCACTTCCCCGCCACAGGGAAGCTGCTAGCCGGGAATTCTCTGCCTGGTTCTACCCGCTGCCCGGAACGCTACGCAGGGCAAAAGCGGTTCTCGTCCTCCGTGCTTGCTTTTTCTCAGAAAGAGCCGTGGTGTGCGTTTTCGCCGGCAAACGCGTTTTCGGCCGAAAACGTGTACGTTTGCACTTCCCCGCCACAGGGAAGCTGCTAGCCGGGAATTCTCTGCCTGGTTCTACCCGCTGCCCGGAACGCTACGCAGGGCAAAAGCGGTTCTCGTCCTCCGTGCTTGCTTTTTCTCAGAAAGAGCCGTGGTGTGCGTTTTCGCCGGCAAACGCGTTTTCGGCCGAAAACGTGTACGTTTGCACTTCCCCGCCACAGGGAAGCTGCTAGCCGGGAATTCTCTGCCTGGTTCTACCCGCTGCCCGGAACGCTACGCAGGGCAAAAGCGGTTCTCGTCCTCCGTGCTTGCTTTTTCTCAGAAAGAGCCGTGGTGTGCGTTTTCGCCGGCAAACGCGTTTTCGGCCGAAAACGTGTACGTTTGCACTTCCCCGCCACAGGGAAGCTGCTAGCCGGGAATTCTCTGCCTGGTTCTACCCGCTGCCCGGAACGCTACGCAGGGCAAAAGCGGTTCTCGTCCTCCGTGCTTGCTTTTTCTCAGAAAGAGCCGTGGTGTGCGTTTTCGCCGGAAAACGCGTTTTCGGCCGAAAACGTGTACGTTTGCACTTCCCCGCCACAGGGAAGCTGCTAGCCGGGAATTCTCTGCCTGGTTCTACCCGCTGCCCGGAACGCTACGCAGGGCAAAAGCAGTTCTCGTCCTCCGTGCTTGCTTTTTCTCAGAAAGAGCCGTGGTGTGCGTTTTCGCCGGAAAACGCGTTTTCGGCCGAAAACGTGTACGTTTGCACTTCCCCGCCACAGGGAAGCTGCTAGCCGGGAATTCTCTGCCTGGTTCTACCCGCTGCCCGGAACGCTACGCAGGGCAAAAGCGGTTCTCGTCCTCCGTGCTTGCTTTTTCTCAGAAAGAGCCGTGGTGTGCGTTTTCGCCGGAAAACGCGTTTTCGGCCGAAAACGTGTACGTTTGCACTTCCCCGCCACAGGGAAGCTGCTAGCCGGGAATTCTCTGCCTGGTTCTACCCGCTGCCCGGAACGCTACGCAGGGCAAAAGCGGTTCTCGTCCTCCGTGCTTGCTTTTTCTCAGAAAGAGCCGTGGTGTGCGTTTTCGCCGGAAAACGCGTTTTCGGCCGAAAACGTGTACGTTTGCACTTCCCGGCCACAGGGAAGCTGCTAGCCGGGAATTCTCTGCCTGGTTCTACCCGCTGCCCGGAACGCTACGCAGGGCAAAAGCGGTTCTCGTCCTCCGTGCTTGCTTTTTCTCAGAAAGAGCCGTGGTGTGCGTTTTCGCCGGAAAACGCGTTTTCGGCCGAAAACGTGTACGTTTGCACTTCCCCGCCACAGGGAAGCTGCTAGCCGGGAATTCTCTGCCTGGTTCTACCCGCTGCCCGGAACGCTACGCAGGGCAAAAGCGGTTCTCGTCCTCCGTGCTTGCTTTTTCTCAGAAAGAGCCGTGGTGTGCGTTTTCGCCGGAAAACGCGTTTTCGGCCGAAAACGTGTACGTTTGCACTTCCCCGCCACAGGGAAGCTGCTAGCCGGGAATTCTCTGCCTGGTTCTACCCGCTGCCCGGAACGCTACGCAGGGCAAAAGCGGTTCTCGTCCTCCGTGCTTGCTTTTTCTCAGAAAGAGCCGTGGTGTGCGTTTTCGCCGGAAAACGCGTTTTCGGCCGAAAACGTGTACGTTTGCACTTCCCCGCCACAGGGAAGCTGCTAGCCGGGAATTCTCTGCCTGGTTCTACCCGCTGCCCGGAACGCTACGCAGGGCAAAAGCGGTTCTCGTCCTCCGTGCTTGCTTTTTCTCAGAAAGAGCCGTGGTGTGCGTTTTCGCCGGCAAACGCGTTTTCGGCCGAAAACGTGTACGTTTGCACTTCCCGCCACAGGGAAGCTGCTAGCCGGGAATTCTCTGCCTGGTTCTACCCGCTGCCCGGAACGCTACGCAGGGCAAAAGCGGTTCTCGTCCTCCGTGCTTGCTTTTTCTCAGAAAGAGCCGTGGTGTGCGTTTTCGCCGGAAAACGCGTTTTCGGCCGAAAACGTGTACGTTTGCACTTCCCCGCCACAGGGAACCTGCTAGCCGGGAATTCTCTGCCTGGTTCTACCTGCTGCCCGGAACGCTACGCAGGGCAAAAGCGGTTCTCGTCCTCCGTGCTTGCTTTTTCTCAAAAAGAGCCGTGGTGTGCGTTTTCGCCGGCAAACGCGTTTTCGGCCGAAAACGTGTACGTTTGCACTTCCCCGCCACAGGGAAGCTGCTAGCCGGGAATTCTCTGCCTGGTTCTACCCGCTGCCCGGAACGCTACGCAGGGCAAAAGCGGTTCTCGTCCTCCGTGCTTGCTTTTTCTCAGAAAGAGCCGTGGCGTGCGTTTTCGCCGGAAAACGCGTTTTCGGCCGAAAACGTGTACGTTTGCACTTCCCCGCCACAGGGAAGCTGCTAGCCGGGAATTCTCTGCCTGGTTCTACCCGCTGCCCGGAACGCTACGCAGGGCAAAAGCGGTTCTCGTCCTCCGTGCTTGCTTTTTCTCAGAAAGAGCCGTGGCGTGCGTTTTCGCAGGAAAACGCGTTTTCGGCCGAAAACGTGTACGTTTGCACTTCCCCGCCACAGGGAAGCTGCTAGCCGGGAATTCTCTGCCTGGTTCTACCCGCTGCCCGGAACGCTACGCAGGGCAAAAGCGGTTCTCGTCCTCCGTGCTTGCTTTTTCTCAGAAAGAGCCGTGGTGTGCGTTTTCGCCGGAAAACGCGTTTTCGGCCGAAAACGTGTACGTTTGCACTTCCCCGCCACAGGGAAGCTGCTAGCCGGGAATTCTCTGCCTGGTTCTACCCGCTGCCCGGAACGCTACGCAGGGCAAAAGCGGTTCTCGTCCTCCGTGCTTGCTTTTTCTCAGAAAGAGCCGTGGTGTGCGTTTTCGGCGGAAAACGCTTTTTCGGCCGAAAACGTGTACGTTTGCACTTCCCCGCCACAGGGAAGCTGCTAGCCGGGAATTCTCTGCCTGGTTCTACCCGCTGCCCGGAACGCTACGCAGGGCAAAAGCGGTTCTCGTCCTCCGTGCTTGCTTTTTCTCAGAAAGAGCCGTGGTGTGCGTTTTCGCCGGAAAACGCGTTTTCGGCCGAAAACGTGTACGTTTGCACTTCCCCGCCACAGGGAAGCTGCTAGCCGGGAATTCTCTGCCTGGTTCTACCCGCTGCCCGGAACGCTACGCAGGGCAAAAGCGGTTCTCGTCCTCCGTGCTTGCTTTTTCTCAGAAAGAGCCGTGGTGTGCGTTTTCGCCGGAAAACGCGTTTTCGGCCGAAAACGTGTACGTTTGCACTTCCCCGCCACAGGGAAGCTGCTAGCCGGGAATTCTCTGCCTGGTTCTACCCGCTGCCCGGAACGCTACGCAGGGCAAAAGCGGTTCTCGTCCTCCGTGCTTGCTTTTTCTCAGAAAGAGCCGTGGTGTGCGTTTTCGCCGGAAAACGCGTTTTCGGCCGAAAACGTGTACGTTTGCACTTCCCCGCCACAGGGAAGCTGCTAGCCGGGAATTCTCTGCCTGGTTCTACCCGCTGCCCGGAACGCTACGCAGGGCAAAAGCGGTTCTCGTCCTCCGTGCTTGCTTTTTCTCAGAAAGAGCCGTGGTGTGCGTTTTCGCCGGAAAACGCGTTTTCGGCCGAAAACGTGTACGTTTGCACTTCCCCGCCACAGGGAAGCTGCTAGCCGGGAATTCTCTGCCTGGTTCTACCCGCTGCCCGGAACGCTACGCAGGGCAAAAGCGGTTCTCGTCCTCCGTGCTTGCTTTTTCTCAGAAAGAGCCGTGGTGTGCGTTTTCGCCGGAAAACGCGTTTTCGGCCGAAAACGTGTACGTTTGCACTTCCCCGCCACAGGGAAGCTGCTAGCCGGGAATTCTCTGCCTGGTTCTACCCGCTGCCCGGAACGCTACGCAGGGCAAAAGCGGTTCTCGTCCTCCGTGCTTGCTTTTTCTCAGAAAGAGCCGTGGTGTGCGTTTTCGCCGGCAAACGCGTTTTCGGCCGAAAACGTGTACGTTTGCACTTCCCCGCCACAGGGAAGCTGCTAGCCGGGAATTCTCTGCCTGGTTCTACCCGCTGCCCGGAACGCTACGCAGGGCAAAAGCGGTTCTCGTCCTCCGTGCTTGCTTTTTCTCAGAAAGAGCCGTGGTGTGCGTTTTCGCCGGAAAACGCGTTTTCGGCCGAAAACGTGTACGTTTGCACTTCCCCGCCACAGGGAAGCTGCTAGCCGGGAATTCTCTGCCTGGTTCTACCCGCTGCCCGGAACGCTACGCAGGGCAAAAGCGGTTCTCGTCCTCCGTGCTTGCTTTTTCTCAGAAAGAGCCGTGGTGTGCGTTTTCGCCGGAAAACGCGTTTTCGGCCGAAAACGTGTACGTTTGCACTTCCCCGCCACAGGGAAGCTGCTAGCCGGGAATTCTCTGCCTGGTTCTACCCGCTGCCCGGAACGCTACGCAGGGCAAAAGCGGTTCTCGTCCTCCGTGCTTGCTTTTTCTCAGAAAGAGCCGTGGTGTGCGTTTTCGCCGGAAAACGCGTTTTCGGCCGAAAACGTGTACGTTTGCACTTCCCCGCCACAGGGAAGCTGCTAGCCGGGAATTCTCTGCCTGGTTCTACCCGCTGCCCGGAACGCTACGCAGGGCAAAAGCGGTTCTCGTCCTCCGTGCTTGCTTTTTCTCAGAAAGAGCCGTGGTGTGCGTTTTCGCCGGAAAACGCGTTTTCGGCCGAAAACGTGTACGTTTGCACTTCCCCGCCACAGGGAAGCTGCTAGCCGGGAATTCTCTGCCTGGTTCTACCCGCTGCCCGGAACGCTACGCAGGGCAAAAGCGGTTCTCGTCCTCCGTGCTTGCTTTTTCTCAGAAAGAGCCGTGGTGTGCGTTTTCGCCGGAAAACGCGTTTTCGGCCGAAAACGTGTACGTTTGCACTTCCCCGCCACAGGGAAGCTGCTAGCCGGGAATTCTCTGCCTGGTTCTACCCGCTGCCCGGAACGCTACGCAGGGCAAAAGCGGTTCTCGTCCTCCGTGCTTGCTTTTTCTCAGAAAGAGCCGTGGTGTGCGTTTTCGCCGGAAAACGCGTTTTCGGCCGAAAACGTGTACGTTTGCACTTCCCCGCCACAGGGAAGCTGCTAGCCGGGAATTCTCTGCCTGGTTCTACCCGCTGCCCGGAACGCTACGCAGGGCAAAAGCGGTTCTCGTCCTCCGTGCTTGCTTTTTCTCAGAAAGAGCCGTGGTGTGCGTTTTCGCCGGAAAACGCGTTTTCGGCCGAAAACGTGTACGTTTGCACTTCCCCGCCACAGGGAAGCTGCTAGCCGGGAATTCTCTGCCTGGTTCTACCCGCTGCCCGGAACGCTACGCAGGGCAAAAGCGGTTCTCGTCCTCCGTGCTTGCTTTTTCTCAGAAAGAGCCGTGGTGTGCGTTTTCGCCGGCAAACGCGTTTTCGGCCGAAAACGTGTACGTTTGCACTTCCCCGCCACAGGGAAGCTGCTAGCCGGGAATTCTCTGCCTGGTTCTACCCGCTGCCCGGAACGCTACGCAGGGCAAAAGCGGTTCTCGTCCTCCGTGCTTGCTTTTTCTCAGAAAGAGCCGTGGTGTGCGTTTTCGCCGGCAAACGCGTTTTCGGCCGAAAACGTGTACGTTTGCACTTCCCCGCCACAGGGAAGCTGCTAGCCGGGAATTCTCTGCCTGGTTCTACCCGCTGCCCGGAACGCTACGCAGGGCAAAAGCGGTTCTCGTCCTCCGTGCTTGCTTTTTCTCAGAAAGAGCCGTGGTGTGCGTTTTCGCCGGCAAACGCGTTTTCGGCCGAAAACGTGTACGTTTGCACTTCCCCGCCTCAGGGAAGCTGCTAGCCGGGAATTCTCTGCCTGGTTCTACCCGCTGCCCGGAACGCTACGCAGGGCAAAAGCGGTTCTCGTCCTCCGTGCTTGCTTTTTCTCAGAAAGAGCCGTGGTGTGCGTTTTCGCCGGCAAACGCGTTTTCGGCCGAAAACGTGTACGTTTGCACTTCCCCGCCACAGGGAAGCTGCTAGCCGGGAATTCTCTGCCTGGTTCTACCCGCTGCCCG